>NC_133327.1:262407045-262707045 GCF_042186555.1 Aquarana catesbeiana | reverse complement strand
ACACTTTAAACTCCAGGAACTGGCATTACAATATTACCATACCACTATCAGCCAGCTATTTCCAGTTACTTCTCTAATAACATGATTCACTGGCCTCATGTCTTCATTATTCTTGTGATGATATATACAGTAGATTTGAACATCATTATGTAACCACAAGTTATCTGTATTGCTCATTGGGACACAGGCATACTGGGCACGGGCAGATTTCAAAGCATTTCAGAACATCAGTGAAAAAAAGGCAGCAGTGAAAAATTATTTAGTACTCAATTGTTGTAATATATTGGCCAATTTATATATAATATTGTATTGGAGTGCCATGTATATTGTATTGAATATGTATAGATAATTAATATTTAGGTATTATGATGATGATGATGTAAGTACTCTTCCGCAGCAACCCAATTCTTCCAGAGAGATGCACTTTATTGACTTCCAACACAGAACAAAGTCCAAAGTCCACAGATGACAAAGAAATCCGACAGAGGAGATATAATTCAGAACCCCATGTCTTAGGTCCGAGTGTGCATACACAGACAAGCCTCACTCATACACAGACGAGCCTCACTCCCCCATACAGACAAGCCTCACTTACCAAACCTATAGACTGAATGCCGTGTTATATTCACCAGGCATTGAATGGCTGAGCAATTTGATTGGCCGTTTCAATTTAGGACTTTGATTAGCTTTAGTCTTTCAAACAGACAACAACCCCCAGCCGTGAACAGCCGTGAACCACCCCAATTTGCACTCCCGCATATCAACATCAACAAGTCCCCTTTAGATATGTGTATACCACCTGAATACCCTTTGAGATGTTCAAATAGACTTGCATAAGATTAACACATCAAAGAGTCTTCAGCTGTTAAAATTCAGTTGGACAATGCAACTGAATTTCTGGTCAGCATGGCACTCCAATACAATATTATACATAAATTGGCCAATATACTGAATTTCTGGTCAGCATGGCACTCCAATACAATATTATACATAAATTGGCCAATATATTGGCCAATTTATGTATAATATTGTATTGGAGTGCCATGCTGACCAGAAATTCAGTTGCATTGTCCAACTGAATTTTAACAGCTGAAGACTCTTTGATGTGTTAATCTTATGCAAGTCTATTTGAACATCTCAATGGGTATTCAGGTGGTATACACATATCTAAAGGGGACTTGTTGATGTTGATATGCGGGAGTGCAAATTGGGGTGGTTCACGGCTGGGGGTTGTTGTCTGTTTGAAAGACTAAAGCTAATCAAAGTCCTAAATTGAAACGGCCAATCAAATTGCTCAGCCATTCAATGCCTGGTGAATATAACACGGCATTCAGTCTATAGGTTTGGTAAGTGAGGCTTGTCTGTATGGGGGAGTGAGGCTCGTCTGTGTATGAGTGAGGCTTGTCTGTGTATAAACACACAGGCCTAGGAGATGGGTTTCTGAATTATATCTCCTCTGTCGGATTTCTTTGTCATCTGTGGACTTTGGACTTTGTTCTGTGTTGGAAGTCAATAAAGTGCATCTCTCTGGAAGAATTGGGTTGCTGCGGAAGAGTACTTACATCATCATCATCATAATACCTAAATATTAATTATCTATACATATTCAATACAATATACTCGATCACTACATTTGGTGCCGTTCAAGTGACCAGAAGAGCATTTTCGGACTTGGTAACAGAAGTCGGTGGTGACAACAATCCTGTGAGGTGGACAAAAGTCTGATGAAGAACCAAGAGCTGTGCTGTGACTCTAATGTCTGGTTGTGACATAAGAGAGTCTGATCTACAAAATTAAACAAGTTGGGAACCCCAGAATTATTCTCTGGAGACTGGAAACAACAAAAAAGGACTGTGTCGTGTACCAGAAGACCTGAACTGGAATCTGAAGGAGTAACTAATGCGGTGAGTAAAATATTTCCTTTTTTTAACTATTAGTAATATAGTCAAAATGCTTACTCAGTGTGAAGCCAGTGTCAGTTCTGATAAAGTTAACAGATGGGTATTAAAATGTATTAAGCGCCATGGCGGTCCTTATGAAATTCCAGAAAAATGTAAGCAGACATGGACGATGATGAAGGAATTTTTAGAGAAAAATATTTTTGATAGCAAAATTTCAGAAAGTAAAAGAAAAGGTTGCATTATACAGGGCTTGTTATCTTGCTGTTTAACAATGGAAAGTTCTTTGAATGGTAAGGTTGAGGAAATTACCCAGTTACAGAAGGCAGTTGATAATAGCAACAGTGTTTGTGAGAGGTTACAAAACCAATCAGACACCGAGACAGTAAATTTAAAATTGCATGCGGTTACGATTGGAGAAGCTTTACTTGAGAAATCTAAACGTTGTGATGAATTATCAGAGGAAAATGAGAGATTAAAATTAAGAATTATGGAATTAGAGAAGAGATCTCAGGAATGCAGATATGCATCAAATCTTGGATTCAGCAATCTGCAGAAAACAGAACCTCATATTAAATCTGATATTTCATTACCAGCTGCCCCCACTGTGACTACCACAGTTTATAACAATAATAATAATACAGGTGAAGTTCAGCTTGTAATGAAGCCATTGAAACCAAAATTATTAGACGCAATTCTTAAAGAAATAGGAATGGTTCCATACCATGATTTAAACTGATTTTTAAAATGGTTTTGTGACGTGCAGCAAGTCAGAGATATGTACAATCTCAACCCATCTGACTTAGAAAGAGTTTTGCAACATTCTGTAGGAAGTGGTCTTTGGATGAGAATTAAACAAATCTGTATTCAGCCTCTTAGAACAAGGGACATATTACTGGAATTATTATGTGTTTTGTATGGTGTACGTTCTGATGTTACTATTCATGGAAAGATCCAACAAATGCAAAATGAATCTCCCTATGAATTGTCACACAGGATAGCAACTATTATGGAATTATTGGTCGGTAATAATCTTGCATTTGAGCGTGGTGGCTTGATACATATGAGTATGTTTCTAGATGCTTTGCATGAAGATATCAAACAAAATATTTTATTAGTTACCCCAAATCCTCATGATTTAAAAGACATATTGTTGAGAGCAGACCATTTATGGAGAAAGTCAAATGAGCAGGCTGTCAAAATTGATTTAGCCACATTGTTTAGGACAAATACTGAACATAAAGATCAGAAGATAATATCCTATGATAACACCCAGAGAGGACAAACCGGGTCATACATAGGTGATATTAATATGAAAAACAGAGCTGAACAAAATAATAATAAGAAAAGGTCCAAGACTTGGATACCGTTTTCTCAGTTAAAACAGAAATATGACCACCTGAAAATTGAGTATGACAAGATGAGAGGGGAACGTGATAAATTATTACAGCAGTTGAAGGGGGTACAGGGTGTCATGAATGTACAAGATGTACATTCTCCAGATCTGTCTTTGAATGCAGATGACACTTGTCTAGCAGTGGGGGTGAATTAGCTCCAAACTGTAAATAGTGTTTTGTTTTAACTTCAAACAATGTTTAAGGACCTTGCTAATTAGTTTTGTTGGAGAGTTTTTTTGTCTTTCAGATATTGAAATTTAAATGACGGTGAATAGCAGAAGCACAGTCTGAAATTGCTGGCTAGTGGGGGAGAAATGCTGAATAGACAATATATCACTATACATGGAATTATAAAGTATTCATGGACTCTCTCGAAATTCATCAAGCAATGGACCTTTTTTTTTCTTTTTTCTTCAATGCCCTAATTTTTAATTTTTCTCCCTTTTCCTGATATATTTTGCTTTTCATTTTTTTATTTTCTTTATGTTTTATTTCTTGAACTTTATCTTAAAACCAAAGAGAAGCATTTTAAACCTAAAATGATTTTCATAACATCTGTACATATTACATAATGTGTATTGATCAATATATTTGACATCTAAGGTGAGATGCTGCACAATGGCTTGGCATAGCATAAATTTTAGTATGTTGGGTGGTTTTCATAAATTTATAAGAGGGGTGAGTGAAATTCATCACTCCAGTCATGATTTGAAACTTTGTTGAATCAGTTGTTTATAATATGCTAAAGGCTATGACACATATGGATGAAAAAGACCTTTCTACCTTTCATGGTGAAGATACTGGCAAGAATTTCCACTGCCGCTTTGTCTGGATAGAAGATCTGATAAACACTGATGTCAAGCTGACTCTATCTGAACCATCGTGTGGGGGTATATGTATATGTTGGTATACCATTCAAGTGTAATTGTGGACTGAATGATCCAAGTAACTGCTTTATTGAAGGCAATGAGGGGTCGGCCTACAGCAAATTACAAAAGCAAATTGTGGCTGGCAATCAACAAATTCTGGTACTTGACAGGTACACAACCCGGTCATCTTTGTTCAAATTGTGGAAATGGAAAGAAGCAGATGTGAATTGTAAAATGCTTGCAAGATGGACTCATGAATGTCAAGTGCAAGAAAATAGTTTGAAGCACAGTTTTTACTAAAGTAGAGTGTTTGCGTAAAAGCATCTTTAAAAATGGAAAGCTTGAGCCTGGAGATGAGAAAATCCTGGACTTATGTGGATTGGTGTTCCCAGAGCATACCAAGTTTACTTTCAGTGAGATGGTGAGAGATGTGATGAAGTCAGACCGAAGAATGGACTGTGACATCAGCTCGTCTTTGCACAATATTCAAGATCTTGATGTGATATAATAAGGCCTAACAGCTATATGGGCCACTGATGTTTACCAAGTCCTTTTCTAGTCATGGTCTAAAAGTTATATTATCTAATAACTGTTTCATGGGGATATTTTAGAGGCTGGCGAAGAGAGATGTAACCAGTTTCAACTTCATATTTTATATGAGCCATTGTAAAGCATCCAGTACCTTAAATCGTAATGATATTTTTTTGTTGTTTGATTTATGGGTCAGTTCTAGTAGTTAGAACCGACCCAAGTGGGGGTATATGTTGTAATATATTGGCCAATTTATGTATAATATTGTATTGGAGTGCCATGCTGACCAGAAATTCAGTTGCATTGTCCAACTGAATTTTAACAGCTGAAGACTCTTTGATGTGTTAATCTTATGCAAGTCTATTTGAACATCTCAAAGGGTATTCAGGTGGTATACACATATCTAAAGGGGACTTGTTGATGTTGATATGCGGGAGTGCAAATTGGGGTGGTTCAAGGCTGTTCACGGCTGGGGGTTGTTGTCTGTTTGAAAGACTAAAGCTAATCAAAGTCCTAAATTGAAACAGCCAATCAAATTGCTCAGCCATTCAATACCTGGTGAATATAACACGGCATTCGGTCTATAGGTTTGGTAAGTGAGGCTTGTCTGTATGGGGGAGTGAGGCTCGTCTGTGTATGAGTGAGGCTTGTCTGTGTATGCACACTCGGACCTAAGACATGGGGTTCTGAATTATATCTCCTCTGTCGGATTTCTTTGTCATCTGTGGACTTTGGACTTTGTTCTGTGTTGGAAGTCAATAAAGTGCATCTCTCTGGAAGAATTGGTTGCTGCGGAAGAGTACTTACATCATCATCATCATAATACCTAAATATTAATTATCTATACATATTCAATACAATATACTCGATCACTACAATAATGAGCAAAAATGACAAAACATTAATGATTTTATCTAATAGGATGTTAACTCAAGCTAGGAAATTATGCAAACAGCATGCATAATTACATTTCACGACCACTAATGCTATTACGCAAAATACAATGCTTCTGTTTTTATACTTTTATATTTTGTAGTCATTGTTTATTTTTACGGAGTTATATTTTCATAAAACCTCTAATGTTAGAAAAAAGACAGCTTCCATGTGTACCTATTTTTAAAGGAGCAAACTGTGGATTTGTCATGGTGAATACTGGCTTTACCACCTAGTAGTTCTATGATTCTTGTTTACTAGCTGCATGCTTGTTACAGTTTGGTGGTGAATCCAGGATTAAACTTATGGCTTTGGGTCCAGCTCCTTCAAAGAAAACCTGTTATGCCGCGTACACACGACCGTTTTTTACGTCGGAATGAACTCTGAAGGTTTTTCTGACGGAGTTCCGCTGAAATTGTCTTGTGTACACACGATCACACCAAAGTCCGACGTCTAGAACGCGGTGACGTACAACAAGTACGACGGGACTAGAAAAAGGAAGTTCAGTAGCGAGTAGCCAATAGCTGTCGTCTCGTACGTGCTTCAGAGCATGCGTCGTTTTTGGTCCGTCGGAAAAGCATACGGACGAGCGGTTTTCCTGATAGGAACTGATTCCATCGGAAAGATTTGAAACATGTTCTATTTCTAGGTCCGTCAGAATTTTCGAACAAAAAAGTCCGATGAGGCCCACACACGATCGAAATGTCCCCTGAAAAGATTCCGTCGGAATTTTCCTGCCAGAAAGTCCGACCGCGTGTACGCGGCATTACAAGAGGAACACATGGGCCACCAATACTGACCTCTTCTAAAAATGCTAGCTGCTCAGAAGTCATGCTTACTCATTTCTTGAGCTACCTACCTGGATAAAATAAAAAAATACAGAATTTGGACTTTTCTTTAAAGTGGTTGTAAACCCCATTCATGAAATCTGACCTGGGCACATATATCTGTAGTGTGTACTTATCTCTCTCCAAAGCTCTATGTGCCGCGTCTTTCTGCTGCTCCATTACTCTGTTATCAGCATGATAACTTCTGACAAGCTCTCTGAAACAGGAGATAAAAGCAGCTGGAGATTTGTGTCGGGGAGGGAACTTAGAGATAGATAAGCAGAGAGCTTGTCTATTCATATTGCAGCTCTGCAAGTTTCTTTGTTCCTCTGCCTATGTGTGTGTGGGGGGGGGAGGGGGGGGCTTTCCTCCAATCAGCTCACACACAGTGTATGCCCAGACTCCCCTCCCTCTGCTGAATGAGGAAGAAAGATTTGTAACATGATGTGCATTTTTCTAAAACCTATATAGGGAGATTTGTTTCACCTGTATAATCTAAGGCTATTCACTTCACTGGGTATAGGAGAGGGTTTACAACCATTTTAACTTTTATTTTATGCCTGCTAGTTACTGAAAACTGTGGAAGGTGGACACAGCCAGGAAACTAGATTTTTTAGGAGGCTCATAGAGGCAACCCACATTTCACTCCTGATGGGTGTACTATAAAAACAAATCAGCAGTGGCAGCTCCCACATTTCTATCCTAAGTAATGTTTAAGTGACAAAAAAAGAAGTGGGATCTTAAACATGTATTCATTTTGGGGCAGATTATTCTGGTATACATTTTCCTCAAGCATGTGGTCCTGTGTGTGGTCTGTGAAGGTTCTCATTTATCCAGGTCATGGTATGGCTAGTAGCAGTTAGTCACATTTAGCTGGACTTGTTCTTAAAGGCTTATTCCAATGGGCGATTAATCCTATTTTCTGTCAAGAGAAGCTGGCAGAAGTGTGTGCATCCACCTTGCAGCTCTATGCAGGTAGCCCAATAGAAGTGGATGTACACGCAGAAGCTGCATGGACACAATTGCACGTCAAAGTTTGACATGTGGGCAGGAGTGGGTGCACAGATCCGACCTTAGACACCGTGCATTCGAATCCATGCACCTGCTCATGCCCGTATGTTGAACTTTGACATGCAATTCGTGCCGCCCCTGCGTAAGCATCCATTTATATGAGCTGCCTGCATGCAGCTCCAAGGATGAATGCACATGCATCTGCCAGCGGCTCTGCTTGGAGCATGGGATTAAATGCCCATATAAATGAGCCCTTAATGTTGAAGATGTTATTCTGCTTATCTCAATGGTGTATTTTGGTTTTGTGCTGCCCTAGGAAAGGCTAAAATTGGGTGCCCCCCAACTAAATTTGTCCCACCCCAGCTGCGGTATACCGTTCTTGTCTCAGGGTCTGATGAGGAAGTTGCAGTCTTTCACAGTGAACTACTGTGGTTTCCTCATCAGACCCTGAGACATGATTCGTCCAAGTGCCATATACATGGTCAATGGGGCGGAGGGTGGGGTCAGCAGGGTATAGGACAGGGGTCAGTAGGGCAGAGCATGGGGTCAGTGGGACAGGGGATGGGGTCAGCAGGGCACAGGAGGGGGTCAGTGGGGCAAAGGACAGGGTCAGTATGGCAGAGCACTTAGTCAACAGGGCAGGGGGTGGGGTCAGCAGGGCATAGAACGTAGTCAGCAGGGCAGAGGATGGGGTCAGCAGAGTATAGTACAGGGGTCAGTAGTGCAAAGGATGAGGTCAGTAGTGCAGGGGATAGGGTCAGCATGGCATAGGACAGAGGTCAGTAGGGCAAAGGATGGGGTCACTACTGGCAGGGCTCTCAGCAGAGCTGCTCCTTCCCACACTGCACACAACTGAGGTTGTTTTTTATTACAGACACAGTCTCAATCTGCACAATGTGTAGTTGGCTGTTTCCAATATGAGGATTCCACAGGTCAGAACTGCAACAGCCAGCTACACCAAGTGCAGATCGAGGTTTTATCTGTACAAGAATCCCATCTCAGCTGTGTGCAGTGCAGGTAGGAGCAGCTCTGCTTTATGTCCTGAGTACAGTCCTGTGATGCTGAGTACAGTAGGAGAATGGGGCGGGGAGGAACTTACCAATCGCATCCATGGGGGGGGTCACACCACTCTCTAGATCCAGCTGTCCTTAACACCACTTCAGTGTGGTTCCCCCGGGACTCTCCATTGGGGAAGAGTTCCTGGTGTGAGATAACAGCGGAGAAGCTGATCAGCAGGCAGTGCCAGTGCGGGATGTGAAGAACCTGGCACACCATGGCTGAGGATTGGCACTGGACTGACCCGGGACCTCCCAACCCCGCAGCAGAGCCCTTGGTTGGTGGGGTGGAGGGAGGGGTCAGGGCGACAGGGGCTGAAAATCACAGGTGGGCACACTGGGACACTGGTATAGGACTGAGCTGTCCTGACTGTTTAGGAGCAGAGGTGGATCTTTACTTAGGCAAATTAAGACCTAATTAAAGAACCGCCTCTGCCATTCTGCCTGGGGGCAGCGCCGCCCCCCTAAAAAAAGGCGTCCAAGGCAAACACCTTGTTTGCCTTGCGGTGGATGCACCCTTGGCTTATCTAAGTAGCATTTTGATAAGTTTTTGGGAGCCGAGGATGCTTCATGGATAGGAAGTGACACATTTTATATTATTGAATGTAATAGCAGATTTTGTAATGTACAGATGAGGAACCAACCTGTTAAAGAAAATGTTAACCCAATATTACATATTCCTCACGTGTGCCTGCTGTACCATGTACTTGCATGAAAAAGTATCCTGTTCTCTTTGTATTGCTTCCTCTATGTGAAATCCAGGGTGTTCCCACCAGCCCATCTGCTTTCCCATTAAAAACGAACCACACCGTGGTCAGCAGGAGAAAACACTGTGGTCAGCAGTTCTCTAGCTATGCTGGGAACTCAGCCTGCTCTCCTTAAATGATCAGACTTGTCCTGACATGCCCCCCCCCCCCGCACAACCTTTCACTGGGAAGATCAGTGTGCTGCTGTTTCTCCTCTTCCAGCTCTTATGCAGCTGAGAACAGAGGGGATGTGATGTGAATGGGCTGTTTTACAAGGCGAGGATTTACAATCACTTTAACTCCTTGTAAAAACAACTTTGGTTGCAGGCTTGAAATGCGTTAATCATTTCAATGTATATGCTTCAGAGCAGTAATATGCCATTCTTGGTACAAATGTAAAATGCTGTTTTTAAATGTAAATATTAATGTCTTGAATTTATGCAATGTCTTAATTACTTTATTATGATTTCTGTCTGTTTTTTTAGACATCTTGAAACGACTGTTTACTTCTTGATGAAAAATTACAGCATACCAAAAGCCTGCTTCTCGAAACCTCCAAAAGCAGCACAGCTACCGTACAGTATGTAAATTATGAATCCAGGCATAAAATTCAAAACAGTTTAGCTATCTATTTACAATTGATCATTGCTTTAGAGCAGTGGTCTCCAAACTGTGGCCCTGGGGCTGGATGAGGCCCTTTGCTTGCCTTTATCCGGCCCTTGGTGCACTATTCCTCCCACTGATACGAGAAACTATTCTGCCAACTTTCATCAACAATGGGGCACCATTTCTCCTACTGACACCAACGATGGGGCATTATTCCTCCCAATGATACCAACAATGGGGCACTGTTCCTTCCCCTAGTACCAAATGTGACGATGTTTACTCCCACAGATGCCAGGAAAATGCCCATTCCTGCTGGACACAGTCCGGCCCCCCTAAAGTCTGGAGGACAAAAAAATGTCCCTTTGTATAGAAAGTTTGGAGACCCCTGCTTTAGAGGATAACACTATAGCTATTTTACCATATCCAGGGATTTCAAGCAACTTTGCAAATATATATATATATATATATATATATATATATATATATATATAAACAGAAGTGCGCAATCCTAGCAAATTAGAAAAAATTCCTATAATAATAAAGTCCACATCAAATGAAAAAAATTAATTAAATAAATATATAGTGACTGTCCATGTATATTTTGAGTGCAAAGCATGGATATCCATGATGTTCAGCGATGTATTCTCTTGTATCAGAAGGGAAAGTTAAAGCCACTTACCAGACAGGATGGATCCCAAATTATAGGGATCAAACACGCTTGTTATCAAGGTAACCAGCTGCGATTTTCCACTCTGTCGGCTCTAGTATGCTAACCTCCTCCCGCTGTAGTGATCACTCCACCAAAGGTTTAGGAATAGTATTCAAAAGATTCCAATGGGTCAGCTTAATGCTCTCCAGCATATGTGAAAGTTGAAGAAGGAAAAACTGCATGGTGCAGTAGAAAACAAATGTTTTGATTTCCAATTATCATTGCACTTCACAAAAATCAAGCGAAGAATATCGATATAGACACAGCCGTGGAGCTCACTTTGCTGGTGCGTGGTGACATCACTGATTTTCTTTAGACAACTGCTTTATACATTTAGCTGCCCACATCCCCATGACATGCAATTTCAGAAAGTCAAAATAGAAAGCAAAATGCCTATCTAGAGACTTCTTTGTTCTCAGTCCTTGTCTGGGGACATATGTTTTCGACATAGTAACTTGTGCAGCAGTTACCTGATTCCAACACTTTGTGATCTTCAGTGATTTCATCAATGCAATGCAACTTAGAAACAATGTATGTCTGCTATAAGAGAAGATTTTGAACCAAACAGATATATGAAGTAAAAGCTACCCCGTTTTTACATCTGGACATGTGATGGCAGATCTCAAAGCCCAGGTAAAGAAAAGGCAGAGGGTAAGAGGCAAACAATGCTGGCAGTTTTTTTAGTGCAGTATCTGCTTGGTTTTGGTTGGCTGCTCATAAAGCTGTATTATTTTGAATTGTTCTCTGTGCAGTGAGCCTTGTGCCTAAAAACTACCATTGCTGGACTTCTAGCCTCGAAAACAAGTAATAAATAAATCATGATTTGTGATTTATGCAGCTCTGTAATTGTTATACACACACACAAATACCGGAACTTTACTTCTATATGTGAACAGTATCCTCAGGAAATTATTGTTAAGAAGGTCACAGAATAAGCTCCCTACAGGCCACAGAATAGCTTGCCCTACAAGAAGAGTAAAAAAAAGAGTTAACTGGTACTGGTACTGTTACTGGTACTGGTACTGGTACTGTTAATAGGCTCCATTGTTCCTCTTTAACTGTGTCTAAGCTAACTACAGTTTTTAGATGACAATTGGATGCGGAAGCAGGATCCACCCATCCACAAATAATCAGTCACATTAGATGTCACTTTATCCACAGCTGTCAACAGTGAAAAGAGACCGGAGCTAGAAGGTGAGCCCTTTTATGCAGCCACTGGAGGTGCCACTTCTCCTTGTGTTATAGAAAATTTATATAGCGCCAACAGTTTACGTAGCGCTTTACAACTTGAGGGTAGACAGTACAAATACAATACACTTTAATACAGTAGGAATCAGAGGGCCCTGCCCCTTAGAGCTTACAATCCTTGTTTCCAACAAAAATATTGCTTTGACCTTCTTTAACCACTTCAGCCCCGGAAGGATTTACCCCCTTCCTGAACAGAGCACTTTTTGCGATATGGCACTGCATCGCTTTAACTGACAAATGCGCAGTCATGCGACATTGCACCCAAACAAAATTGACGTCCTTTTTTTCCCACAAATATTGCTGTTTTTGGGGGTATTTGATCACCTCGGCGGTTTTTATTTTTTGTGCTATAAACAAAAAAAGAGCGACAATTAAAAAAAAAAAGCAATATTTTTTACATTTTACTATAATAAATATCCCTGAAAAATATATAAAAAAACTAGGGAGTGATTCTAACTGTAGGGGGGATTGTCTCACTAGAACATGACAGAGATCACTGCTCCTGAAGACAGCGGGCGTGCCCACTATGCCGCAATTTAAAGGGGACATACCTGTACGCCCATTTGCCCAGCCGTGCCATTGTGCTGACATACATCATTGTGCGCTGGTCGGCAAGGAGTTAAAGTATAAGTAAAGTCAAAACTTTTTATTTTTCAATTTGGGTAGAGTAAGGGAGGGTCATAACCCGTGTCAGTTATTGTTTTTTTTATCTGTGTCCCATTGGGGAGATTTACCTTCAATTCCTTTCATATGGCCAAATAAGTGAGAGGAAATCCCTTAAAAGTAAGAGAATCACTGGTTGTCACCTGGGTTACCAGAACAAATGTCTCTTTTGGAAGAGTTCCCCTGTATTCCTGTTCTGCTGATAACTCAATATTTGGGTTTGCTTTCACTCTCAGTGATAATGGTAAACAAACAGGCTAAATAGCGAGGATGAATTGCCCTAATAAGGACACAGACAGCAAAAAAACTGACAGAGGTTCTACTCCCTCTCCACCAGGCCCGGATTGGCCATAGGGCAAACCGGGCATTTGCCCGGTGGGCCGGGGCCGCTGGGCCGCATGTCCTTGCAGGCTGCTCTTTAAGCCCGCGCCAGTCCCCCGACCTTTCCGCGGCCGCCCGGCTGTCAGTTCAGCTCAGGCTCAGCCATCGGTACCAGGGGGACGGAAACATGAAGGGGGGAGGAGCTAGAGGAGACGCCTCTCCACGGCCGCCAGTATAGTTCAGCTGTTGGTGCCGGAGGGGCGTGACCACGAAGGGGAGAGGAGCCTGCTGCAGCTGGATCAAAGAGAACGTAAGTGCGGCTCCCTGTAACCTGAATAGGAGGAGCAGTGGGGTGGCTGCATATAGAAGAATTATTCTCTCCATCTTCCTCCCGCAGTCTCTGAATGCCTACTTCTGCTCCTCTCCCTCTCACAGGCTTTCAGGTACTGCGGGAGGAAGCTGGAGAGAATAATTCTTCTATATGCAGCCACCCCACTGCTCCTCCTATCCTGCTTATCTCTGCTGCCCCCACAGTGCTCTCTACCCCCCCACAGTGCTCTCCACCTCCCCATGATCTCTGCTGTCCCCCTGTGTCCTCTGCCTCTCTCCATTTGCTCTCCACCTCCCCCATGCTCTCCGCTGCCCGCTGTGCCCTCCACTTCTCCCCAGTGCTATCCAGCCCCCCCTGTGCTTTCCTCCTCCCTCCTGTGCTCTCCACCTCCCCCATGCTCTACACTGCCCCCCTGTGCCCTCCGCCTCTCCCCCTGTGCTTTTTACCTCCCCCTGTGCTCTCCACCTCCCCCCATGCTCTACGCTCTCCCCCTGTGCCCTTCGCCTCTCCCCCTGTGCTCTTCACCTCCCCCAATGCTCTCCAGCCCCCCCCAGTGCTCTCTAGCCCCCCAGTGCTCTTCAGCCCCCCCAGTGCTCTCCACCTCCCTTCTGTGCTCTCCACCTCCCCCCATGCGCTATGCTGCCCCCCTGTGCCCTCCGTCTCTCCCCCTGTGCTCTTCACCTCCCCCCAATGCTCTCCAGCCCCCCAGTGCTCTCTAGCACTCCCCCAGTGCTCTCCAGCCCCCCTGTTCTCTCCACCTCCCTCCGGTGCTCTCCACCTCCCCCCATGCTCTACGCTGCCCCCCTGTGCCCTCTGTCTCTCCCCAGATGCTCTCCACCTCCCCCATGCTCTACGCTGCCCCCCTGTGCCCTCCGCCTCTCCCCCTGTGCTCTCCACCTCCCCCCATGCTCTATGCTGCCATCCTGTGCCCTCTGCCTCTCCCCCTGTGCTCTCCACCTCCCTCCTGTGCTCTCCACCTCCCCCCATGCTCTACGCTGCCCCCTGTGCCCTCTGCCTCACCCCCTGTGCTCTCCACCTCCCCCTGTGCTCTTCACCTCCCCCCAAATGCTCTCCAACCCCCAGTGCTCTCTAGCCCCCCCAGTGCTCTCCAGCCCCCCTCTTCTCTCCACCTCCCTCCTGTGCTCTACGCTGCCACCCTGTGCCCTCCGTCTCTCCCCCTGTGCTCTCCACCTCCCCCATGCTCTACGCTGCCCCCCTGTGCCTTCTGCCTCTCCCCCAGTGCTCTCTAGTCCTCCCAGTGCTCTCCACCTCCCCCATGCTCTATGGTGCCCCCCTGTGCCCTCTGCCTCTCCCCCAGTGATCTCTAGCCCCCCCAGTGCTCTCCAGCCCCCCCTGTGATCTCCATTTCTCCCATGCCCTCCGCTGCCACCCGTGCCCTCCACCTCCCCCCAGTGCTCTACAGCCCCCCAGTGATCTCCGCCTCCCCCCTGTGATCTCCGCCTCCCCCCTGTGCTCTCCACCTCCCCCCGTGCTCTCCGCCCATTGTGCTCTCCTGCCCTCCCTGTGCTCTCTGCCCCACCCTGTGTTTTTGCTTCCCCCTGTGCTCTCCAACACCCCACTCCCTGTGCTCTCCAGCCCCCCCATGCTCTCCGGCCCCCTTGTGCTCTCCTCTTCCTCCCTGTGTTCTCTGCCTCTCCCCTGTGCTCTCTGCCCCCCCCATGCTCTCCGCCTCCCCCCACAGTGCTCTCCAGCCCCCCTGTGCTCTCGCCCCAACCCATGTTCCCAAGGTCCTTCCCTGTGATCTCTGCCCCCCCCCGCTCTTTTCCTGTCCCCCTCGCCCCCCCGCACCTTTGCCGGGTTTCCCCCTCCCATCTCCCAGGGGATCTGTCAGGATGGAGAGTGGGGAAGGGGCTGGTTAAGATGTCATGGGCTGCTCATTCCAAAATGCCCGGGCCTATTTTTTGTCCCAGATCGCGCCTGCTCTCCACTCTATCCAAAACTAAAAAAAGTTTGTCTTTAGTTATACTTTAAAAAGCCTCCATAATATTGAGCCTTTGTGCTTTCAATAAACTAATCTTCCATTGCCTGTGTATGTTTTACATCAACTATATCATCAAAGCCATTTCTATCCTCCGGTATTCTAATCATTGTTCTATCTTTCCAGTGCTGGACACAGTACAGCTGTGCATTATGGGAATTCTTACCACACTCACCACAATCTCAGTCATACTCTATCTGGAAGAGGTCGGGTATCTTAGAAAAAAAGTGAAATGTATGATAAAGAGAAGAACATCTTTATGGAGCAGTGCAGCCCCCACAGTAAGACAGTTTACAATATACAGTTTTATGTGACTATATTTTAATAACATATTTACAGTCAACGCTGAAATGATAAAAAAACATTTTTTTAGATGAAAAAAAATTGGTTGACAGCATCTAACCAGCTTTATATGTATTCTATCAAGCTTTATACAGTGTATATGTGTTGTTCCTGTCCATGTGTGCTCAACCTGTGGTCCTACAGCTGTTGCAGAGCTACAAATCCCATCATGCCTCTGTCTTTGGGAGTCATGCTTGTAACTGCCTCATGGGACTTGTAGTTCTGCAACAGCTGGAGGGCCACAGGTTGAGCACTCATGCGTGTAGCCCCCAAACCAGTGGTGGCTGGTGGTAAATTTTTTTGGGGGGGGTGGCAATCTGTCATTCATTATTGTCACACAATTGGGTTGGCTCAGGGTGCAGTGCTCTGTGCCCCAAGCCCACCCTTTTCTGAAGCCAATTAGAGCCTCAGGCTCTTATCACGCGCTTCTAAAAGAAAAAAACCCATTGGAATCCATGTGCCTGGTGCCCTGCATGTAAATTAGGGGCCAGGTGCATGGATTAGGGGGGCGGCGCCCCTGCGCCCCATATGGACGACCAGCCACTGCCCCAAACACATCTCTAGCAAGTGTAGAAAAAAGTAGTCTGTGGTAATGACTCTTGCATTGCCATAATTGGCAGTTCCTGTCATGTGACAGATCAACTTTTGAGTTTAGTTTACTAGATTTTTATTGATCAGTATGGTCTTTATTAAATCTCAGGCTTGGAACTTCTTTTGGCTAAAATGACGTTCACTACGCCTGCTGTATTCAGCTTCATTACCATTACTGATTGTAATCTTTCACTTATTTAACTGATGCAGATAAAGCTTATTTATAGATTATGAGTGCCTATCAAATTTCGCATCCCAAGCCAAAGGCATGTTGTGTCTTCAGACACTTGCAATAGTACATTTTTTAATATCCAATCTTTATATAACATGATAATGGCTGCCCAAAAACACCTTGCCAAAAAAAAGGCACAAGCAGCATAAGGAATAGAACCTTTTGTGGTCATCGACTTTACCATGTGCTGTCCATCTCTAAGCAGTAATGTAGGGTCTTTAGAGGGCAGGCGATAATAAAATCAAAATGCTGCACTATTGTGAATACTAAAACGTAAGTAAAATCATAAATTCAGTTAAATTAATCCAAACATACTGTATATCATATCATTTGTAGCATGTACATAATAATAAAAAAAGGTGATCCACATAACTCTGTACACTGACATCACAAACAGAATATCTCAATGATATGACCATGTTGGCCAAAGGAAATTGGAATACAGTGGAGCCCAAGTAGGAGTTGATGCAGTGCTGTCTTCATGTACCCACTCCATGACTGAAGCCTTGTCTATGTTATTAAGTGAATGTAACCATTTTATTACTAGAACATGGCATTACGGAGAGCACTATGTTTCCTTCCTTTTGTCTTTGAGCACGGATTGATTTCCTGGAGTGAGAATAGCTTTCATCCACCGGAAAAGATACAGCATTCCATCCAGAAAGGAGTCCTGGCTATAAAAAGGATAAGCGTGAGAGACCTTTTCCTTTTTAAAAGGTTATATCAACAAAGTGAGGGTGTGCAGATAACAATTTGTTGGAGGTCTCACTAGAAGTAACACAAGAGTAATTTGATGATGAAAGATCACAGGAATACTCATGGACAATTTTTTATTTGTTTACTAGTCTATGTGTTCACATTTGTGTATATCACTGGGATATTCAGATTTTAAATCACCTTTTTTAATATTATTGATTTTATTTTTAAACAGTGATGTGTTTATGTAAATGCTGCGCTATACTATATGTTTGGACTGATTTAACTGAATTTATGACTCCACTTGCTTTTTAGTATCTACAGTAGCATAGCATTTTGACTTTATTATTTTTGGTGTTCATAATTTTATGTCAGCAGCTTTTTACTAATATCACTAAGTGCTCAAGATTATTTTGGTTATTACAGCATACAGACAGCTGACACCTCCTGTCCCAATAAATAAAAAAACTGTGTCAAAGCTGACAAAACATAAAACTTTTTGAGGAACAAAATACCTGCCTCAGATCTGGCTTCTGGCCACTTCTGGTTCCGTTGACATTACTATTCCTTACCCCTGCCTGCTAGGTAAGTTGGGTGCTCAAAATCCTACAGGAATGTGCTGCAGCACATTGCAGGAATGTATTCTCTTTGGATTTTGAAAAAAGAAAAGAATGAGAAAAAAAAAAAGAGGGAGAGGGGGTAAATTGGTTTTGATAATGTGAAATGGGTTTGTGCCATTGCCCAGGACCAGAGGACAGTGTGTGAAACGGTTAAAGTATATGTGAACCCACATCATGTTTTTTGTTTTAGGTGATCACATGACCTCTGTTATCAGCTGCATAAGGGGCTTGGAAAGGTGGCGGTGGAGACTGCGGGGGGAGAAGGGAGGTGTCAGCAGGAGGCAGAGAAACAGCAATACACTGATCTTCCCAGTGAAGGTTTCTGCAGGGGGATCAGTACAAGTCATGACCATTGGAGGGAAGGCATGCTGGGATGGATGAGTTTACATGCTGGCATGGTCAGTTTGAAATAGGAAAGCAGGGGGACTGGCAGGATCATCAGGTATTTTACAAAGGAAGCAATACAAAGAGAACAGGATGTGAAATGGTAGGGTAACTAACATGTTAATTAGCCCCCAATGCTCTACATATCAACTGGATCCAAGGGCTTCTTGAGAGTCTGTTAACTGTTCCTTCCAGATGTACCAGAAAAAAGAAAAATCAGATGAAAGATCTGGTGTTGATCAGATGGATAAGGAGAAATTGTTTATAGTTTTTCCTAGAGTTATGTAGAGTTGTTGTGCAACAAAATCTTTTGAGCTAGAAATCTTACTTTCTTCAAAAAGTCCCTCAGTCAGAAATATTAACAAAAAATATGCAGAAGAGTACAATCTGTTTCGTAGTAGTGAGTAAAAGGACTAGAGACCTCCAGGTGGATACAGTGTAAAAAAGTTGGGGTTTGTAATATCTTGATACAAGTTTGGATAAAATGTTTTTGTTGAGGAGATGGTTGGGGGCTATCAGAAAAAAAATGGACCTTGTAAATTTCATAAAAGGTATGCTGTAAGCTGAACAATCTTTAATTTTTTATGCATACAGTATGTCCCCAGTACCCTGTTTCTCCGAAAATAAGACCTAGCGTGATTGTCGGTGATGGCTGCAATATAAGCCCTACCCCCCAAAAAATCCCTACCCTGTTTCCCCGAAAATAAGCCCTACCCTGAAAATAAGACCTACAAGGACTTTAACTAGGGCTTATTTGGGGGGTAGGGCTTATATTGCAGCCATCACAGACAATCACGCTAGGTCTTATTTTCGGGGAAACAGGGTAGTTGTATTATGTATTATATGTAGCGGCCCCTCTGGCAGTAAAGGAAACTCCATGACATCACTCCAGGCTGGACTGAGGGGTGTAGTGGATAATTGAAATAACAATGGACGCCAGTCACGTTTGTCTTTTCCAGATTTTTTTTGCTCCAGGCTTACTGGGAGAGAGGGTTAGAGCTTCATATACTTCCAGCAACATATTTTTAGACTTCAACCACACTCCTGGTGTCACAGTGCATAAAGAGAACATGGACCATGGTGTATTGCTAAAAAAGAGATCATCAGTTAATCACTGGCAGCTCTGTCTTCAGAGCTCCACAGCCAGGCAGTGGATACCTCCATGCATCCTCACCAAGGAAGTAACAGCATTGTCTGAGGGTCAGACTCATTCCCCTTCCAGTAGGACCTCTTCCTCTGGCTCTTTTCCTCGGGTGCTGTATCCTCCTCGACCAGGCAGGACAGCTTCAGGATGATGTGCTGGGCATAAACAGGCTTATGGCTGAGCAAACACAAACTACTACACACTCTTCCCCAGGCCGCAGCCCGGGGAGAAAGCGGACTCACCAAGCCACTCCCCAAATATTTATATCCTCCCCCAGCAAGCACCACTGACAATAAACCTAGTGATTGGCTGGGGGTAGTGGGGAGGGGCATACAAATTCATAAGCCAGAAACAACAGCAACATTGAGCTTAGGGGAAAGCCAAGCAATGGCATGCAATGCCAAGCTGCTGCTAACAAAGCAAACAGAATATTGGCATGCATTAAAAAAGGGGATCAACTCCAGAGATAAAACGATAATTCTCCTGCTCTACAATACTCTGGTCTGGCCGCACTTAGAGTAGGCAGTCCATTCCTGGGCACCAGTCCTCAGGAAGGATGTACTGGAAATGGAGTGAGTACAAAGAAGGGCAACAAAGGTAACAAAGGGTCTGGAGGATATTAGTTATGAGGAAAGGTTGCGCGCACTGAACTTATTCTCTCCGGAGAAGAGATGCTTGAGAGGGGATATGATTTCAATATACAAATACCATAGTGGTGACCCCACAATAGGGATAAAACTTTTTTGCAGAAGGCAGTTTAACAAGACTCGTGGCCACTCATTAAAATTAGAAGAAAAGAGGTTTAACCTTAAACTGCGTAGAGGGCTCTTTACTGTAAGAGCGGCAAGGATGTGGAATTCCCTTCCACAGCTGGAGGTCTCAGCGGGGGCCATTGATAGTTTCAAGAAACTATTAGATAAGCACCTGAACGACCGCAACATACAGGGATATACAATGTAATACTGACATATAATCACACACATAGGTTGGACTTGATGGACTTGTGTCTTTTTTCAACCTCACCTACTATGTAACTATGTATAAATGCTACAAATTAGTCCGGGCAGATTACTAACTGGCAGAACTAAATTTCTTTAGTCACCTCTGCTAAACTATAGACTATATTATTCCAGTTAAAGTGTATGTAAGCCCTAGCAAATAAATCTCTCATTTGCTAGATTTGTGTCTGTAGACTATACCAAAAAAAATTTTTGATTTTTAATTTTCGATAGGTGCAAAAAATAAAAAAAAACTTGTTGATTCTTCCAGAGATCCAGTAAGCTTGTAATTTTCTGCAGTAAGCTAAAAACACGGTGCCTTTACTACACCAAAATCACAAGCAATGTTCCCAGCCCTGCCCAGTTCACCTTTGTGAACTACAGAACACCCTTCTTGCTATAGAGATAGATATAGAGATATAGAGGAGAAGGAGGTATTCTGTAGTCCTAATCAGGAGCGAGCAGGCTAGGGTGGGAGCGCTTCTACAATGCCGCCCTAAAAGGTAAAAAAACCTGAAAAAAGAAAAGGAACGCGGCCACCATATCTAAGGACTGGTAAGCTGCAAAAAATTACATTTGGGTTTAGATACACTGTGCCAGATTTAAAGTGTATTTCTGCATCAATAATTCGTAGAATGTTAGATTACAAATAGTCTTACAGATCTGCAAAGAAGGTTAATTGTAAGGTATTTCCCTTCCATTACAGTTAGTAAGGGCAAACACACTCAAACACATCTATTTATAAAGTAACAAGACTAACCCTTCAGTGTGCAGTTGAGTCCCAATGTGGCCACAGGTTGATATGAATATTGAATAATAAGACCAGCAATATCATCTGTGCTTAAAGCGGGGTTCCACCCAAATTTTGAACAATATCTGTATGTCTTCTCTTCCTTGCCTAGATGCTGACATGCTGTTTAAAAAAATTTAAATCGCCGTAATTACCTTTTATTTTTCTATTCTTCTTTGCACTTCCCGGTTCTCCTCCCGTGGGAGTAGGCGTGTTTCTAGCCTCTCCCAGACTCCGCACAGTCTCCTGGGAGCTAGTCTCAGGCTTCCCAGGATGCCACTGAGCATGTGCGGGAACGAGCGGTGAATGCTGGGAGCACAGCATTCACCGCATCCAGGAAATAAATGCTTGTGGGCTTCAAATGCCCACAATGAAGATGGAAACCGCCTGCAGTGAATAATATAAGTTATTCTTTCTGACGAAATCTGACACAGGCGAACATATTACACACAATATGTGAGTATGTAATGCTGAGAAGAAAAGTTTGTGAATGAACTCAAAAAAAAAAAAAAACGATAGATAGGTGGACCCCCGCTTTAACCCCTTCCCACCCAGCCCCACATCCCTTTAAATGAGTCTTTATGCCCCGGGGTAGGATGGACTTCCCAATCATGTGACTCCTGTGATTGTCTGTCGTAGTGGTCACATGATCGAGAGGTTGACTCTTCAGCTCCTAATAATAACAAGAGATTGACGCATATGTGCATTAAAGTTCACCTTCTTTGCTGCCACTGATATGCGTTACGTGGGTGGAAAGAGGTTAAACAATGCAAGGAAAAGCTTAAGCATGGGAAGACTCACTTTCTAATCCTGTGGCAACTCATACAGTTTGGATTTCCCATCACTTTCTATACTGGAGACAATGGTCATTGGACAGGCAACAAAGGGTGTATCTCCCTAGCAGGCACTTCGTAATAAAAAATATCACATCATTTCCAACCTTTCCACATTCTATAAAAAGCTACAAAACAAGTTTTGATTTTTAATAAATATTTTCCATCTTATAGCTCCCTGATCTTTTCACTTTTTTGAAGACAGAAATGTGAGTGAATCACATGTTTCTGCATACCCAGAAGTACCAGACAGCAAATCACAGGTTCACTTTAAAGACCATACAAATAGATATATTTTTATAGGACATTATGTAATTTGCAAGTACCGGTAGTACCAATGTTTTCCCAAGATAATCACAAAAATAGCAGAGCAGTTATCATGTGTTTTTTCTTGTAGATCATCTCATTTTTCAATTGTTTGTCCCTGTGGATACCTCGTTCAACTGGGTTTATAGAAACCGCTGTGGGCACGTAAGTAACAGTTACATACAGAAAACTGCATACGCTTAATATACTAAAGGCACTTTCAAAAATATACTACAAGGGTGGATTGAAAAGTTCTTAGCCTTGCATAAAGAGTGTTTACTTAACATAATCCCCTTTCAAGTCTTTGCACTTACACCATCAAAGTTTCAATGATATAATGCCAGTTTTGTAGAAGCTTTCCTCCTGGTCTGCAAAAAAACTGTGTTACGGCATGTATAACCTACTCTGTTGAAGAAAATCTGGTTCCACTGAGATGGCTTTTGAGCTTCGGGAAGAGGTCAAAGTCCAAAGGTGCTAGATTTGGGGGAATATGGTGGAATAAATTTGAAGCCTCATGATGGATTGTTGCCCTTGCAACTGTGAAAGTGTAAGGACGAGTATTGTCCTGTTGGAACAGCACACCTTGTGTCAGCATCCAAGGCCTTTTGGATTTTATTTCCTCACAAAGTTAGGTTAGCAAGTTAGCATAATATTGTCCATTTATGGTGAGGGATGACGTCACTCCTGCGCATGTAAGGATTAGGCCAGCCGCTGTAAGCTAAATTGCGCACATGTAGCTCAGTTTACATCAAAGAAGATATTTAGGTAGTTGCACTCCTAGGATCCTCCAAAAATCATCCTTATTGAGCAACAAAGTAGACACATGGAAACAGTCAAGCGGCCATACATAGGGCAGGAGATGGTAACATGTTTCTTCATGAAGCACTGATTTAGTTTGACACGCGTTACCATCTCCTGCTCTCTCCTCATGTGTGGCCGCTTGACTGTTTCCATGTGTCTACTTTGTTGCTGAATAAATATGATGTTTAGGGGTTCCTAGGAGTGCAGCCATCTGGATATCTTGTTTGATGTGTGCAGTTCAGGAACTGGGCTAGCACCTATCTGGGCTGCTGAGTGGAGTTGACAGTGTATATACACACCTAGAGCAGCATCATTTTGTGTTTGTCTATCCTCCTGAGCTCAGTTTACATACCGCAGGATGTTGCAAAGAGGACTGTAAGTATATATTATTGCAGATAAGACATTGCATGTCTCTTCTGCAATAAAAATAAATAAATAAAAAAAGCCTGCTTGCAGTGTTCAACAGCAGAACTTCAGTTTTGCTTTATTAAGTTAATTACTTTTACACCTTTTCCTAGGACAAAATACCCTAAAATACATTTTTTAAGGAAAGCACCAAAATTGTTAACGTTATTAATAAGTTTATGAGATGATAGATAGGAGCACACACCTGACTTGTATGGAAATTCTAATAATGTAAATAATTAATATACTGTAACGCTTATATCTGTAGTATTGCAAGGACACATAATAAACATCCTGCTAGTGTAATTCTTGATTGAATATTTTTAATGTGATAAAATCTTTATTTTATCTTTATTTTTAATCAGATATTTTGCAATCTGTTTCTACCTGATATTGATGGTTATAATTGAAGGCTATGGAGGAAAAGATGCTATTTTGAAGAAATTTGAGAGCACTGAGTTACACATCAATACAGGGCCATGCTGTTGCTGCTGTCTCTGCCTCCCCCGCATCAAACTCACCAAGTAAGGACACTTTAGGGTAGGAGTGGGGTATGCTTGTGTGTGCCATTATATCAATTGGATTTAAATCTACACAGCAAATGCCATTCTGCTACACTATATTAACAATTCTTTAAAGGAAGCTGCCACTGAAAGCAATATTCAGTTAGCTATTGCTGACCTTTTACACATACTAGTTGCCTTGTTTGCTGACCTTGGGTTTACTACACCCTGAGTCACTGAGCCAGAACAAGAACACAAATGAAAATGTCACAATAAATTCCAACTACTACACTGCATACTTATTCAGAGTCTGTGCCTTAGGGATGAGCCCGATGTTCGACTCGAACGTAAGTTAGAGTTGAACATCGGGTGTTCGCCTGTTCGCCGAATAGCAAACTATTTGGAGTGTTCGCGGCAAATTCAAAAGCCACGGAACACCCTTTAAAAGTCTATGGGAGAAATCAAAAGTGCTAATTTTAAAGGCTAATATACAAGTTATTGTCATAAAAAGTGATAGAAAAAAAAAACGCGCTTAGGATAGATATATGTGTAAAGCTTTACGGGTTGCTGCCTCCCTTACACAGGGACACTCGCTAGGGGTGTCCTGCAAAATAATGATACTACGAGATATTAGGGAAAATGGCGCTACCGGAAAACCTGTTTGGCTCAGCCCAGCCTATACAGGGGAACGTTATGCGAACGTTATTTTTTGATTAACACCCAAATCCTCAAGTTAGTATACAGAAAAGATTCAGTATTACACCTCCTGATATAAAATACTAGGAACTATAAGAATTGCAGTTCAATGGCTGGGATGTATGCGTATGGGTCAGTTTATACTGGTATGCCTCCTACCTAAGTGGTAATATATCAGAAGAAACCCATTATACATCCCATATAGTCCTAAGGAGTCCGTGTGCTTTCTCCAAAGTCACAAAATACATTACCACTGTTTGCACATTAGAAGCATAATATATATGGTAACAGGAAAAAAAACCCTATAGAAACTCAGTAAAATAATTCCTGTAAGGGAAAAAGAGTTACATGCGCAGTGGGTGTATCTAGGGATCTCAATATTCATGCAGTTCATAAATGGTGGTAATAATAGAAGTATGTAGCAAAGTCCCATGCAGTTCATGCAACAATCAGACACATATTTTTCGGAGTGACTTTCGTGTATACAGGGTTGAGCGGTGACTTCTGTGATCCCCCCTTGAATTGCTCACTCACCAGATGTCGGAACCCCTACAGGGGTATCAGGCCTGACACAAGGGCTTTGCTGCTGGTTGTTGCTATGTTCCAAGTATTTCCAATTTGCATGCTGCAATTACTCCTTTGTGAATCGCTCATTGTGGGGACTCCATACTGCTTTTTATAAGTGCCAAAATGCTAATGAAATGCATCCTGTAGGTGGTAGTTAGGGTGCCCTTGCAAGTTAAAAAGATTTGTGATCGCCACGCCGCGTATTCCTGTGACACCTTTACCAGTGGTCAGTGATCGTTCATCTGGGTAGCGCCATTTTCCCTAATATCTCTTAGTATCATTGTCATAAAAAGTGTTTGGGACCTGGGTCCTGCCCCAGGGGACATGTATCAATGCAAAAAAAAAGTTTTAAAAATGGCCGTTTTTTCGGGAGCAGTGATTTTAATAATGCTTAAAGTGAAACAATAAAAGTGAAATATTCCTTTAAATTTCATGCCTGGGGGGTGTCTATAATATGCCTGTAAAGTGGCACATGTTTCCCATGTTTAGAACAGTCCCTGCACAAAATGACATTTCTAAAGGAAAAAAGTCATTTAAAACTACTCGCGGCTATAATGAATTGTCGGTTCTGGCAATACAGATAAAAGAAGTCATTGAAAAAAATGGCATGGGATCCCCCAGTCCATTACCAGTCCCTTTGGGTCTGGTATGAATATTAAGGGGAACCCCGAACCAAAATTAAAAAAAAAAAATTGCGTGGGGGTCCACCCAAATTCCATACCAGGCCCTTCAGGTCTGGTATGGATATTAAGGGGAACCCCGTACCAAAATTTAAAAAAAAAAAAGGCGTGGAGGTCCCCCTCAAAATCCATACCAGACCCTTATCCGAGCACGCAACCTGGCAGGCCGCAGAAAAAGAGGGGGGACGAGAGACCCCCAGATCCCGGCCTCCCCCCGTGTGAAATGGTACCCTTACCATTTCACAAAAAAAAAGTGTCAAAATGGTAAAAATGACAAGACATGGCTTGGGACAAGTCCCTTATTAAAAAATAAAAAAATAAAATGTCCCACGAAGTCCATTCATCTTCTCTTGCTTCGCCAACGAACTTAAAAAGAAAAAAAAAAGCTGCGACCGACCCGCCTCCATGGGAGGCTCCCACCGTATGACGCGTCTTCGCTTTGACAGTTCTTTTATAACTGAGGGCGGGGCCACACCGTGATGTTCCCGGGTGACCCCACCCCCTTCTGACGCACGGGGACTTCCCTATGGCTTTCCCAGGGCGTCAGAGGGGGGCGGGCCACCTGTTTATGTAACCGGGTGGCCCCGCCCCCCTCTGACGCCCCGTGCGTCAGAGGGGGGCAGGCCACCCGGGAATGTCACGGTGTGGCCCCGCCCTCAGTTATAAAAGAACTGTCAAAGCGAAGATGCATCATACGGCGGGAGCCTCCCATGGGGGCGGGTTGGTTGCTGCTTTTTTTTTTTTTCAGTCCGTTGGCGGAGCAAGAGAAGATGAATGGACTTCATGGGACATTTTTATTTCTTAATAAATTACTTGTCCCAAGCCGTGTCTTGTCATTTTTACCATTTTGATGCTTTTTTGTGATATGGTAGGGGTACATTTTTACCCCATTACCATTTCACACGGGGGGGAAGCCGGGGTCTGGGGATCCCCTTGTTAAAGGGGGCTTCCAGATTCTGATAAGCCCCCCGCCCGCAGACCCCCACAACCTACACCAAAGCACCCTCCCCATGTTGAGGGCATGTAGCCTGGTACGGTTCAGGAGGGGGGACGCTCTCTTGTCCCCCTCTCCTTTCCTGCGGCCTGCCAGGTTGCATGCTCGGATAAGGGTCTGGTATGAATTTTTGGGGGTGCTACATGCCATTTTTTAAAAAATTTTGGCGCAGGGTTCCCCTTAAAATCCATACCAGACCTGAAGGGTATGGTATGGATTTTGAGGGGGGCCCCCACACCATTTAAAAAAAAAAAATATTTTATACCAGACCCAAAGGGTAATAGACTGGGGGGATCCCATGCCATTTTTGTCAATGACTTCTTTTATCTGTATTACCTGTATTGACAATTCATTATAGCCGCAAGTACTTTTAAATGACTTTTTTTCCTTTAGAAATGTAATTTTGTGCAGGGACTGTTCCAAACACGGGAAACATGCGCCACTTTACAGGTATACTATAGACACCCCCCAGGTACAAAATTTAAAGGAATATTTCACTTTTATTGTTTCACTTTAAGCAGTATTAAAATCACTGCTCCTGAAAAAACGGCTGTTTATAAAACTTTTTTTGCATTGATACATGTCCCCTGGGGCAGGACCCAGGTCCCCAAACACTTTTTATGACAATAACTTGCATATAAGCCTTTAAAATTAGCACTTTTGATTATTCATGTTCGTGTCCCATAGACTTTAACGGTGTTCGCATGTTCGAACAAATTTTTTGCCTGTTCACATGTTCTGCTGCAAACCGAACCGGGGGGGGGTGTTCGGCTCATCCCTATTAGGAAGTATTGATAAGTATTAGTGGATTTTTATTTGTATTAGTAAGTTGCTGGGGTGGTAAATACATAGTTCAAGTAGTATTAGACCCTCAGAATTTTTAAGCTTAACATATTGTGCACAATGAAATAAATATTCCCCAATAAAATTCCTATCCCAACACTTTCAGTTTACAACTTTCAATGCTGCTGGTTCCTGCTCTCTCTGTGCTGCTTTCCTGAACTTTCAATCTTCCTATATTAAAGTGAGGCCAGCGCAGTCTCCAGCCAGTCTGTTACCTTGGAGAAGGGAGAAGGGAGGAGCAGGAGAGTGCCTTGCCTTGCTGTCTTCCTCCCTGGAGATTTGCCCGGCAGTGTCCTCCTGCTGTCCTCTTCTTGCTCCCATGCCTCCTGAACACAATCCCCTTTTGTGTCTTGAAGAGGGGTCCCTACTGCACCTGAGCCCAGCCTGAGTTCACCCCACCTCCCCAGACTAGGGGGTTACTCTCAAAGGCCTCCCACAGCTAACACTCCATCTTCAGCTTCCATCTGAACTACCCTCTCCCCAGCTGGGGTGCTCCTGAGTATTTGAGGGGGCCTGCCCCCTGCCATCCCATCTGTTGGGGATTGGCCAGCACCCTCAGAATATTCCAGACAGCTCCACCTTACTTCCCCTCCCATTCTACTAGAAGTCTCCAGTGAGCTGCCAGCCAAGCCTGCACAAATGTACCTATCCTAACAAAAACCTGACTCTAGCACTCCAGCAACTCTAAGGGGTGCCAGCTAAAATCCCTTAATGCAAGAGTGACTCAATAGCATGCTGCAAGAGAAAGGAAACCTGGGACAGCGGTCATGCTATCAGCTTAAAGGGGTTGTTGTAAACCCTCATGTTTTTTCACCTTGATGCATCTTATTCATTAAGGTGAAAAAACTTCTGTCACTGACCAGCCCCCCAGCCCAGATTTCTGGTTTCGGTGTAAGGCCCCTTTGTGTCTCATCTATATACAAATATTGCTGGACTGCTTTATTTTGACGGACATCACTGTCATCACAAAAGCATTTCATTTCAGCTTGTTCCTTCTACCCTTTTTATAAAAAGTATATAGCTGTGGTTGTGCCATAATTGCATCAATATACTTTATTGATTTCCTTTGTAAGTGTATTATTACGCTTACTCATCACAGGCATAATCTAATAAAACCAGAGTGTGCCCACATAGTTTCCTTTTCTTGTGCTTCCTGCTCTCAAGCAATTATTCAAGGACATAAAGCAGCAAAGCAAAACCAGCCTTTTAGTTTAAAGGTACCCTGTGCAGAGAGAAGTATGTTGGCTAGCCTTGTTGACCTGAGCTTCTGAAAATGCTAGCTTCCTGGCAGTCCTACTAATGCACTGGCTCCTCTAGTGTCTTGCAGTCCTGACAGGAGCCCTAATTTGGCACATTTCCTCTAGTTCTGAGAAATGTACGGTATGTCCTACCCTCTGATAGGCTAACCGTACGTTAAAATAACGTTATAAAAATGGCAGTAGCTTTGCAGTGAGTCTTTCAATGTTTTTTAACATTTTTGCAATATCGTTTATTAGCGTTTTTTTGGGTTTTTTTTACATTTTTTCTTCAACGGATCAAAAACGTTAAAGAACGCTGGTGAGCCGCGTTTTTGAGAGTTTATCGATGTTTATCAGCGTTTATGAGCGTTTGCCATTTTTTGTGGTCAGAAAAATTACTCCTGAACGCAATTTTATGGCGTTCAGAAAACAGCCCATAAACTCCACTGCTGATAAACATCCAAAAACATCCATGTATGCATGGACACATAGGATAACATAGAGGGGAGTTTATGGCCTGTTAAAAAAAAAAAACGCCCAAACTCCCAAAAATGGCCATTTATGAGCTTCAGTGTGCATGGAGCCTATGTGTTTTGGGTCAGTAACTCTAAAGTATTTACACTAAAGACTAACTAGCAACTTTCGAAGATTAGCTATGGCAGCTTCCATATTCTCTATAGGCAAGTTTCCTGGAAGGCATATAAAATGTGATTTCACTCTGTGATTGGTTACCATAAAGGCTCACTCACACTTGTGCACTTGGGGAAGACATGCTAGAAGTCTCACACTAACATGCATTGCCGCAGTACATGGCAATGCACTCACTGTATGTGTGGTGCATTGAGG
This sequence comes from Aquarana catesbeiana, assembly GCF_042186555.1. Classification (NCBI taxonomy): domain Eukaryota; kingdom Metazoa; phylum Chordata; class Amphibia; order Anura; family Ranidae; genus Aquarana; species Aquarana catesbeiana. The sequence goes on along the minus strand of NC_133327.1, from coordinate 262,677,392 downwards.
TGTCATTTATGGCCCTGCAAAACATGTACATAGACCAAGTGTATTGCCATGAGCTGTCATTTATTGTGAATTGCAATGTCATGGGGTGCAATTCATTGTGAATGGCACTGCACTGCACTGTATTGTAGAGTGCAAAGCACAGCAGCGCACCACAATGCACATACCATGTGTTGCAGTATGCTGCAGTTTAAAAAAAAGTCCTTAATTTTATATTTGCATGTTATGTCTTAATATATCAAAAATTTCTGAATATTTTTGGCACAAGCTCTACATATACCACTGTCATATGCAATAAGTATGCAATAAGTAGTTATGATTTCTCCATTACATTATTTGAAATCAAACAAAAGGCAAACATTACAGCTTTTGTACCAAGTGACTCATATGACAATCACTCATCAGTGATAACCTATGGGCTGAGTGGGTGTAAATTACATTAGTTCAGCTTCATTTCAATTTTATTTTCTACACCTTGCTATTTTCCTCAAGACCAGTGCACAACAGTGTGTATTTCTTTTTCCATAAAATATTGTAGCTTCATCCCCTAACACGCTAGAGCAGTGGTCTCCAAACTGCTGCCTGGGGTTCGTTAGCTTTTATCCAGCTCTTGGGGCACTAATTTATCCGCTGATACCAACAATGGGGCATAATTCCCCCCCTGACACCAAGGATGGGGCACAATTTCCCAATGACACCAACAATGGGGCCCGAAGACGCCAATGATGGGACACAATGCCTCCCAATGACACCAATGAAGGGGCAAAATTCCTCCCAGTGACACCAATGATGGGGCACAATTCCCCCCAGTGACACAACGATGGGGCACAATTTCTCGCACTGACACCAATGATGAGGCACAATTACTCCCACTGAAACAAACATTGGGGCACTATTCCTCCCACTTACGTTGGGACCTTTTCTACTCCCACTGGCCACAGCCTGGCCCCCCTAAAGTTTGAAGGACAATAAACTGGCCCTTTGTTTAGAGAGATTGGAGACCCCTGAGCTAAAGTATCACAAAGGTTGCACAGCAATGCATGTGGTGAGAGCCAGCAGTCATATCCTAAAACAGGGTCAGAGGAAGGCTGGTACTGGACTTCTGGAACCTGATAACCCACGTGTTCACATCAATTCAGGACCTTTAAAAAGATAAGGATACTGGCATACTGGCTATACGGATTTAGCTAGCATGGTAGCCAACCAAAAGATAGAGCCATCAAGCTGGTAAGTGTGAACCCTAAACATTAAACGCAACATTTGTATGTTTGATTGAAGTGCTACTTTAAAGGACATGTGTACTAGAAAAAAAAATTATAAACATTCTTTAGAAAGTGCTAGTTGTCTGGCTGTCATGCTGGAATATTGACTTTTGCACTTTCTCAAACCAAACCTGGAGCAAGAATGTGATTTGGGTGTTCTAACCTCACTCCAACTTTGGCTGCATGGTTGTTTTAGGTTAGCAATTCATATAGCAAATTATTTAGCGACATCTAGGCAACTAGCATTTTCAGATGACTATCAGCAATGGCTTTCTACCCATCTTATGACTGTTATATATACAGTATCACACAAAAGTGAGTACACCTCTCACATTTTTGTAAATATTTTATTATATCTTTTCATGTGACAACACTGAAGAAATGACACTTTGCTAAAATGTAAAGTAGTGAGTGTACAGCTTGTATAACAGTGTAAATTTGCTGTCCCCTCAAAATAACTCAACACTAAGCCATTAATGTCTAAACCGCTGGAAACAAAAGTGAGTACACCCCTAAGTGAAAATGTCCAAATTGGGCCCAAAGTGTCAATATTTTGTGTGGCCACCATTATTTTGCAGCACTGCCTTAACCCTCTTGGGCATGGAGTTCACCAGAGCTTCACAGGTTGCCACTGGAGTCCTCTTCCACTCCTCCATGACGACAACATGGAGCTGGTGGATGTTAGAGACCTTGTGCTCCTTCACCTTCTGTTTGAAGATGCCCCACAGATGCTCAATAGGGTTTAGGTCTGGATACATGCTTGGGCAGTCCATCACCTTTACCCTCAGCTTTTTAGCAAGGCAGGAGTCATCTTGGAGGTGTGTTTGGGGACATTATCATGTTGGAATACTGCCCTGCGGCCCAGTCCCTGAAGGGAGGGAATAATTCTCTGCCTCAGTATGTCACAGTACATGTTGGCATTCATGGTTCCCTCAATGAACTGTAGCTCCCCAGTGCCAGCAGCACTCATGCAGCCCCAGACCATGACACTCCCGCCACCATGCTTGACTGTAGGCAAGACACACTTGTCTTTGTACTCCTCACCTGGTTGGCGCCACACACGCTTTGCATCATCTGAACCAAATAAGTTCATCTTGGTCTCATCAAACCACAGGACACGGTTCCAGTAATCCAGGTCCTTAGTTTGCTTGTCTTCAGCAAACTGTTTGCAGGCTTTCTTGTGCATCATCTTTAGAAGATGACCACATCCATGCAGACCAATTTGATGCAGTGTGCGGCGTATGGTCTGAGCACTGACAGGCTGACCCCCCCACCCCCCCCACCCCTTAAACCTCTGCAACAATGCTGGCAGCTCTCATACATCTATTTCCCAAAGACAATCTCTGGATATGATGCTGAGCATCTGCACTCAACTTCTTTGGTTGGCGAGGCCTGTTCTGAGTGGAACCTGTCCTGTTAAACCACTGTATGGTCTTGGCCACCGTATTGCAGCTCAGTTTCAGGGTCTTGGTAATCCTCTTATAGCCTAGGCCATCTTTATGTAGAGCAACAATTCTTATGGTGAGATCCTCAGAGAATTCTTTGCCATGAGGTGCCATGTTGAACTTCCAGTGACCAGTATGAGAGAGTGAGAGAAATAACACCAAATTTAACACACCTGCTCCCCATTCACACCTGCGAGCTTGTAACTCTAATGAGTCACATGACACCAGGGAGGGAAAATGGCTAATTTGGCCCAATTTGGACATTTTCACTTAGGGATGTACTCACTTTTGTTGCCAGCGGTTTAGACATTAATGGCTGTGTGTTGAGTTATTTTGAGGGGACAGTAAATGTACACTGTTTTACAAGCTCTACACTCACTACTTTACATTGTAGCAAAGAGTAATTTCTTCAGGGTTGTCACATGAAAAGATATAATAAAATATTTACAAAAATGTGAGGGTAAACTCACTTTTGTGAGATACTGTGTATATATATATATATATATATATATATATATATATATACAGTTGTGCTCATAAGTTTACATACCCTGGCAGAATTTATGATTTCTTGGCCATTTTTCAGAGAATATTAATGATAAAACAAAAAAAAATTTCTTTCACTCATGGTTAGTGTTTGGCTAAAGCCCTTTATTATCAAGCAACTGTGTTTACTCTTTTTAAATCATAATGACAACCAAAACTACCCAAATAACCCTGATCAAAAGTGGTGATTTTGGCCTGATAACATGCACACAAGTTGGCACAAAGGGGTTTGAATTTGCTTGTAAACAGTGTGTGCGTATAAAAGGTCAATGAGTTTCTGGGCTCCTGAAAGAACCTTGCTTCTTTCATTCAGTGCTGCACTGACGTTTCTGGATTCTGAGTCATGGGGAAAGCAAAAGAATTGTCAAAGAATCTGCGGGAAAAGATAGTCGAACTGTATAAAACAGGAAAGGGATATAAAAAGATATCCAAGAGATTGAGAATGCCAATCAGCAGTGTTCAAACTCTAATCAAGAAGTGGAAAATGAGGCTTTCTGTTGAAACCAAACCACTGTCAGGTAGACCAACTCAAATTTCAGCCACAACTGCTAGGAAAATTGTTCGGGATGAAAAAAAAACAAACAACTTCAGATGAGATACAAGACTCTCTGAAAATTTGTGGTGTGGCTGTTTCAAGATGCACAATAAGGAGGCACTTGAAGAAAGATAGGCTGCATGGTCGAGTCACTAGAAGAAAGCTATTACTACGCAAATGTCACAAAGTATCCCCCAAGGCCTATGATGAAAGATACTCCATTCCTACTACGCAACACGGAGGTGGATCGCTGATGTTTTGGGGATGTGTGAGCTACAAAGGCACAGGAAATTTTGTCAAAATTGATGGCAAGATGAATGCAGTATGTTATCAAAAAATACTGGATGAACATTTGCATTCATCAGCCAGGAAGCTGCGCATGGGTCATACTTGGATATTCCAACATGACAAGGATTCAAAACACAATGCCAAGTCGACCTGTCATTGGCTACAGCAGAATAAAGTGAAGGTTCTGGAGTGTCGATATCAGTCTCCTGACCTCAATATCATTGAGCCACTCTGGGGAGATCTCAAACATGCAGTTCATGCAAGACAGCCCAAGAAATTAACGGGAACTGGAGGCTTTTTGCCATAAGGAATGGGCAGCTTTACCATCTGAGAAGATAAAGAGCCTCATCCACAAATACCACAAAAGACTTCAAGCTGTCATTCATGTTAAAGGGGGCAATACACGGTATTAAGAACTGGGGTATGTAAGCTTTTGATCAGGGTCATTTGGCTAGTTTCTGTTGTCATTATAATTTAAAAAGAGTAAACACAGTTGATTGATAATAAATGGCTTCAGCCAAACTAACCATGAATGAAAGGAAAGTTTTTGTGTTATCATTCATATTCTCTGAAAAATAGCCAAGAAATCATAAATTCTGCCAGGGTATGTAAACTTATGAGCACAACTGTATATATTATTATTATTTCAGGTACTTGTATAGCACCATCAATTTACGCAGTGCTTTACATATACATATATTATACATTGACATCAGTCCCTACCCTCAAGGAGCTTACAATCTAAGGTGCCTAACTCACATTCATACATAGTAGGGCCAGTTTAGACAGGATCCAATTAACCTACCAGCATGTCTTTTGGAGTGGGGGAGGAAACCGAAGTACCCAGAGGGAACCCACGCAGGCACAGGGAGAACATGCAAACTCCAGGCAGGTGGTGTCATGGTTGAGATTTGAACCAGCGAACCTGTTTACTGCTAGGTAAAAGTGCTAACCACTACACCACTGTGCCAGCATATATTCCTGATCTTGTGCTGTAGTGAACAACAGGTAGAGAGTATGCTCCTTGCGATGTATATTTGTAATAAACTACACGTGGCCATCAGGGTACTTTCAGAAGTGATCCTTAATGCTTCTAATGGCTTGCTGATGCAGAATTCTCAGATTGCTGACTAGCCATGTATAAAAATATAACAGTGAGAGTCTTCACTTATTCTGCTGAATCCAAATGCTTACTTTGCAGGAGAAAGTTGAACCTTTTTATCCTGGGAGTTTTCCAGCTGGCCTTTCTGAAGCCGGCCTTTAATATCATTGGTATGATTCTCACAGCTGATGGAGTATATAACGTGGATGATGTGAGTTGTTTATACTTTTCCAATCTTCAGTGGGAATTTGGTGTAATTGTGCTTTATAATTCTGTATAATGCAAATAGAATAAAAGTTGCTTAAAGCATACCTCCCAATTTTCAGAGATAGGAATGAGGGACACCTATCAGTAAAAGTATGCAGGCATAGGACACACCCCTTGACACGCCCCCTTAAAGGAGAATTGTACAAAAAAATATAAGATTGGTTAAACCCACAAGTGCTTTTTTACCACTACTATTCCTTTATATTGGCTTTTGGAATTTACAAATGCAGCAATTTAGAAATCAGATGAAAAGTGGGAAACACTTTTTGATAGATAAAAAGTGCATTTTATATATATTTATATAGATCAGACCAAAATGAGGGACAAATGAGGAGGAATGAGGGACAGAGGGACTTTGCTTTAAATCAGGGAATGGTCCCTCAAAATCAGGGACAGTTGGGAGGTATGGCTTAAAGTGACACTAAACCCCTTTTTTTATTCTATTCAAGTGTAGCAAAGTCCCGGGGCCCCTGAGGCCTAATGGTGACCTCCAGAGTTAGGGACAGCTGACATCTTTCTGCGTAGAGTGGGTTGCAAGGCATGGTGGGTGCAATACAAGATGAAATGTGTGCGCCAGACACTTTTAGAATGCAAAGAAAAAGAGATTTATTGTCTCTTGAACAGAACTGGGGGAGAGAGGGTCAGGGCCAGGACACCCTTAAGCAGATGCAATGATAATTAGCAGACTCAGAGACTTCCTTAGAAAGACAGCACTTCTGTATAGGTAGGACCGCTATGGAAACAGTCTTGTAGTAGTTACTAACGGTAGTATATTGAACTATTGACAACACAAACAGTTTTCTGTTTATTCCACAATCATTCACTGTGGATCTTTGCTCAATGAACTTCCAGTCTTTCACTAGACTTCAGATCCAATAGCCACTGGATCCCCTGAACTCTTTCACCGTTAGCACTCAGTATCTTCCTCAAGCGTCACCCCCCGCTTCCCTGCTGCATTCCAGGCTGATGAGAAGACTGCTCAGGTACCGACTTCAGATTAGTCACAGTGGTCTCCGGTAATAAGATGGATGGTCTCTTAGTGGCGACAGCTTCCTCTTCTACCTCCGACCACAGCTGGTTCCCCTTCCGGCAGAACCGCTACTTCTGGTTGGACTGCAGGCCATCGGTCCCATCCTTATGCTGCTCTCCTAGATAGGCCTCAGACAGCGTAGCAGCCGTATGCCCCCGGGATAGGCCTCAGGCTTCCGGCCTAGCAGCCCGGGGCAGTACAACACACGTCCACCAGACAGCCATCCAGGTGGCACAGAACCTTGATCACCTGACTCTACCCAAATAAATAGGCTCTCCAAGCAGGCCAAGGGACTTAAAGAAACCCCTGCCAATTGGCTGAGATACCCTATTCATTCATTCATAATCTGTCCTGGCTATGCCCTTGCTTATCCAATGTCACCAGCTACCATGCCACCTAGTGACAGAACAGAGAAGTGCAGCAATTCCAGAATTAGAGGGAAATCAATTGATATCCTAAGAATTGGCCAAGGCAACTATCGCCTGGCAACTAAATTTTATAGCAACCCTGCCTAAACTTTAGGGTGCTACATCCTCCCCCTGCCTAGGAAAACTACGCCTCTGGGTTTGCAGAAAAATAATTTGAACTCTCAAGTCTGAGAGTGAAGGACCTGGCAAAAAACTGGGATGGGTTGTGAAACAGGAAAGGAACAATAATAACAATAACAATACATGCGGCATACCACATGAAGTAAATATGCATATCATACACATATACATGAGCAAATGGCAGTTCACACAAGGATAGATAAATAACAGACAGTATATACAATTTTACGAGTGGCTTGCCACCCAAACAGTTAAGGGAAAAAAAACAAACAGTAGCCTTATATCCTAACGATCCCATTTAATATATACAGTAGTGAGGGACATAAAAGGTTAGTATTGCTATTCACGTCGAATCACTGTCTCTCCTTGTCAGAGGAAGATGCAATGGGTGCAGGAACACCTGAAAGAGAAAAAAAAATAGACAGCAAAGAAATGCATCCAATCCCTATAATAACACAATGCAAATATGTACATAAGTGAATTTTGAGTAAATGTTGATTACCCTCAACCGAGAGCAGCAAAGCAGTGTAAATACACCCTTTGATACGTCTAAACTACAATGATTTCTATATCTAAACACAAGTACAAGTGAGAATGGGTTCCACCCTCATCCGAGGGTGCCACCCCCTCTCATAACTATCTTACAGAAAAACTTTCCCAGCATTTCCTATCAGATAAGTGCATAATGTGAACAAGGGCTCACTCAGGCTGGCACGGCTCACGCCACCTGGTGGCCAGTATATGAAAAACAATGACAGTTCATCATGCAAAGTGTATGCTAAGAACTTGCCCCTTTGCCACAGCTTATTCTACCTAGCTAACTAAACACCCCAGTGTCTTTGAAGCCCCCAAAGTCCATTCATTTCCACTCGAGGGAGAACAACATTTCCCAGCAGTTTTCCTTCTTCCCAGGGATAACTCTGGGGACAGGGGCATGGCTGCAATCAGACAACAAGCAGCCAGGCCATTGTGCAAGGGACCGCACTTCTTGACATAGATCCCCTAACAGTGGTGATCTCAGTTTGTCCACACAACAGCCGGGGACTGAGAACGAATTTCCTCATTGGTTGAAGAAACAAACACGCTGAATGTCAGATCAACATGTTATTTTTTTCAAGGGAGGCATACTGACAATTCCAAAACACTACCCAGCATGACTCAAGTGGACACTTTCCAGTATCTGCTGGCAGCACACAGTTCAACACAGTCCCAGCAATACGGCCAACAGGAATGTCCCGCACTAGCAACACTTTCTGTACAAGAGGTGGAATGGCCTTCAGCATAGCGTCTTAACTTCACAAGGCACACATTTGTAATCCGTGCAGTCAGTGAAAATACAATTTAATATCATTTACCAGTAGTACCTGGGGTCTAGTAACTTCAGGGTTTCTCCTTTGGCATTTACCGTAGTAATGTAATGGTGAATGTCTTTCTTGTTTGGACTGCGAACAATCACATGGTCTGGCTTAAACTTGTGACCATAGCCCCAAGTTTGTAACACTGAAGTGTACCTCTCAGCTATCTTGGGTGACAACCTTTGGAAATCCACCTGCAAAGGGATTCGAAGGAAACTCCGCACAGCTTCATCTACCCATTGGGTTTCCTGGACCTGGATCTCTTCCTCTAGATGGGCCGGTATGTAGGGAGACAGATAACCATACTCCTCAGCCAGTTTCTTAATAATTGTACACTGTGTCTTGGACAGCCTAGGCAGTGCTTTAGGGTCTCCATACCCGGCTAGGACTCAGGCATCTGGTGCACGTTGACCTGGGTATCTGGCAACAATATCTGGCTTGTGGATCTTCACTCAATAAACTCCCAGTCTTTCACTAGACTTCAGATCCAATAACCACTGGATCCCCTGAATTCTTTCACTGTTAGCACTCAGTATCATCCTCAAACGTCACCCCCCGCTTCCCTGATCAGTCCCTGGCTTGGCACTCACAGATACTCTTCAAGCGTCATCCCTGCTGACCCGCTGGGTCCCTGGCTTGGCACCTACTGATGCTCTGCAAAGCGTCACCTCTGCTGTCCCGCTGGGTCCCTGGCTTGGCACACACTGAAGCTTTCCCACTTCTTCACTGTCCCCGGCCAATGAGAAGACTGCTCAGGAACTGACTTGGATGGATGGTCCATTAGTGACAACAGCTTCGCCTTCTACCTCTGACCACAGCTGCACTGCTACACGCTACACTGCTCTCCTGCTTCTGGATAGGCCCCAGACAGCCTAGAAGCCAGATGCCCCCAGGATAGGCCTCAGGCTTCCGGCCTAGCAGCCTGGGGCAGGACAACACACGTCCACACAGACAGCCGTCCAGGTGGCACAGAACTCCGATCACCTGACTCCACCCAAATAAATAGGCTCTCCCAGCAGGCCAACGGACTTAAAGAAACCCCCGCCAATGGCTGAGACACCTCATTCATTTATAATCTGTTCTTGCTTTATGTCTTATCCAATGTCACCAGCTACCATCCCACCTAGTGACAGAAGAGAGAAGTGCAGCAATTCCAAAATTATGTGGAAATCAATTGATCTCCTAAGAATTGGCCAAGGCAACTATCGCCTGGCAACTAAATTTGATAGCAACCCTGCCTAAAATTCAGGGTGCTACATAAGTATGCATTCTTAACTTACAAAATACAATCCATTGCTCTCAGCCTCCTCCAAATCCCCACATTTCTCTCAATTTTGAAAAAAAAAAAATGCTGCTGTAATCTGACATCCTGTAAGAGGGTGGCTACATTCATTCTCCACAGTACCACTGTATGTAGGAAGGTAGCCACACTCCCCTGCTTGCTTCTGAGATTGACTGGGGACTATGGGGTGTGTAGTGTACATAGAGCAGTGAACATGACCGCAGCTAATGTGTACTACTCATGCCAAAAAAACAGAGGATGTTACACAAAGACAAAAAACACAGTAAGAAACAATTTCATGTTAAATAGATTACAGGGCCATTAAATACTGGATGTACACTATATAGATTTTTTTATGGAGAGTAAAGTGATTGTAAAGGGACATTTGTTACTTTTTAAAAATAACAGACATGTTATACTGACCTGCTCTGTGCAGTGGTTTTGCACAGAGCAACCTAGATCCTCCTCTTCTTATCTCTTCCCCCCAACCGAATGCACCCATAGCAAGCCTCTTGCCGCAAGCACCGCCACTGCTATCAGAAGCCCTTATATTGCGCATCAAAAGACAATAACAGTTTACCGGAATTAGCCCAGGTGGCTTATTATGGTGGTACATAGATTTACCCAGTGCCTGATGTTTAGTAAGTCATGAAGCATGTGTCCTTTATTTGTGCTGAAGCTTAAAGAAAACCTGTAATCTGGAAGCTGTGCCCAAAATAAGCAAAAATAAGGCAAAGGAATATTCACCAGTATTATCTGTAAGCAGTAAATCATTTTCCCACTACTGACGTACCTATTCTGTACTGTAACTGTTTGCAGAGGTGACCATCTTGGTGGTGGCAGAATTTTGCCTCCTCTCTTCAAGGAAACCCAAGAGTAGCACAGTAAGGATATCAGCAATCATTTAAAATTAATTCCAGATCTGGTGAGACAAGCAATTAGAGGCACAATGCCTTAGATCTCACTGCAGCTATAGATTTATGGGGCTATAGGCACAATCACAATCCAGGAAGTGCACGGCTATTTTTAAAGAGCAATTTAGGAGAAAAAGTACGATTTTTTTTAGGGTGCTCAAAATATTTCAATCAATGTTATATTTCAATTAATATTTCTAGATGTTCCCTATAACATAGCAAATCTTCTGCATGAGGGGTAGGAAGAGATGGAGCACCAGAAACATTGAGTACTTTTCAATTGCAGCATTTGTTTAGCGGTCTCAGTATCTATAATTAGTCTTGAATCTTCAAGCAGGTGCCTGTAGCAAACTCCCAAAGGCTGCTAACAAGGAAAAACAAGATCAGCCCTGAAATGCTCCAGGTCAGGAGGGTAGCATGGGATCTTTGGAGCTTAAACATTGCTGAACACCGAACTAGGAAACATTTCCAATTCTCTTTGCTGTCAGCATTAGGTAACTTTATTTTATATACGTGAAAATGTCCAAATCGGGCCCAATTAGCCATTTTCCCTCCCAGTGTCATGCGACTCGTTAGTGTTATAAGGTCTCAGGTGTAAATGGGGAGCAGGTGTGTTAAATTTGATGTTATCGATCTCACTCTCTCATACTGGTCACTGGAAGTTCAACATGGCATCTCATGGCAAAGAACTCTCTGAGGATCTGAAAAAAATAGGATTTTTGGCTTACCGTAAAATCCGCTTCTCTGAGTTCATTGACAGATACAGCCTTCTTTATTCAGAACCATAGGGTTATATCGGCCCCTACAGGAGTCCTAGGTAATATACACCCCCATCTCTGCTACAGGTCTTCAGTTTTTTCTGCCTAGTCAGGAGTAAGGACCTAGTTCCCTGTTGCGATCTCTTGTCCTGGCATTTTTTATTTATTTTATTCATCTTGGAACTCCGGGTGATCAGACTCTGTCTGGATCATTGGACGGATCAGCTTCAGGGGCTCCCGATGCGGATCCAGTCAGACAATGCCACGGCGGTGGCCTATGTCAACCACCAGGGAGGAACGAGGAGTGTGTTAGCCGGCATGAAAGTAGCCGGCATTCTACGGTGGGCAGAACGTTTTGTCCCGGCCATCTCCGCCATTCACATTCCGGGGGTGGACAACTGGCAGGCGGATTACCTCAGTCGTCAAGTATTGGACCAAGGGGAGTGGTCCCTTCATCAGGAGGTATTTCAACAGATCTGCCTATGCTGGGGATCTCCAGAGGTAGTTCTGATGGCATCCCGAATCAACAGGAAGGTGCAGAGGTTTGTGGCCATGTCTCGGGACTCTCTGGAGGATGCCTCAGACGCTCTGGTCGCTCCGTGGGGCCAGTATCGTCTGATCTACGCCTTTCCTCCTCTCAAGCTTCTGCCACAGCTGTGGCGCAAGATCGAGGCCGAAGGAATTCTGGTCATTCTAGTGGCCCTGGACTGGCCTCGTCGGTCCTGGTACGCCGACCTGGTGCGTCTGGTCGCAGGTGCCCCCTGGGGCAATAAAGAAAAGAACTGTTGCGCTACATAAAGATGGCCTAGGTTATAAGAAGGTTGTCAAGACCTTGAAACTGAGCTGCAGCATGGTGGCCAAGGCCATACAGTGGATTAACAGTACAGGTTCCACTCAGAACAGGCCTCACCATAGTCGACCAAAGAACTTGAGTGCACATGCTCAGCGTCATATCCAGCATCATATCATGGCTAATTGGGCCCAATTTGCACATTTTCACTTAGGGGTGTACTCACTTTTGTTGCCAGCGATTTAGACATTAATGGCTGTGTGTTGAGTTATTTTGAGGGGACAGCAAATTTACACCGTTGTACAAGTTATACGCTCACCACTTTACATTGTAGCAAAGTGTCATTTCTTCAGTGTTGTCACATGAAAAGATATAATAAAATATTTACAAAAATGTGAGGGTGTACTCACTTTTGTGAGATACTGTATATATATATATATATATATATATATATATATATATATATATATATATATATATATATAGACGTTTCCAACAGTTACATTAATTTGATGCAAGTTCTGACAATTGTCTATGACCATGCCCGGACTGGCCATAGGGCACACCGGGCATTTGCTCAGTGAGCCAGGGCCGCATTTCCTAACAAGAGCTGGCTAATGTGACAGAGAGCTCCAGAGGGTGATAACCGCAGTATAAAATATGTGATATATTGCATATATCATGCACCTGGCTCTCACTCGCAGGTATCTGTCTGCTTCAAGCCATGTGGGCCTCTATGGAATGACACTGACTGAGCAGGACTCTCTATGTCCCACTGGACCAGTCCTCCCTTCGGCCTCACCAAAAGATGTCAGTGCTCAGTGGTAGCTGCCTGTAAAAGCCCTGCGGAGGAAGACAGAATCTGTTACGCGATGTGCATATCAAAAAAAGGGGGAGGAAAGAAAACGAATTCTTCAACAAGGAACCAGCAAAGTAGCATATGTGCATAGCCAGATTCTTTTTTCCATATCGGTTCTGGTGCGAGCCTCCAGGGAGGGACTGTGACAGCTTACTGTGCTCGAGTAGTCCCCCCGCAGCAATGTGCTACCTCTTGTAGCGCTCAATAGAGATGCTGGCACTCAGTAGAGGATGCTGGCGTCAAAGGGGCTGTAAACCCTCGTTTTTGTTATTTTTAAATAACAAACATATCATACTTACCTCCACTGTGCAGTCCGTTTTGCACAAAGTGGCCCCGATCCACCTCTTCTGGGTCCCCCGGTGGTGCTATCAGCTCCTCCCTGCATTGGGAAACCACCTAGGAGAAGCGCTCTCCTTGGGGTTTACCTTGTGGGCGTGCTCCCGAGTCTGCATTTTGCATCCATAGACACAGAATGCCGGACTCGGTCCTGCCCCCTGGCGCCCGCGTCATTGGATTTGATGGACAGCAGCGGGAGCCAACGGCTGCGCTGCTATCAATCTATCCAATCGAAAGCCAAAACCCTGGCTAGAGAGGTAGAACGCATCTCCGCCGTGGAAACGAACGTGCTCAGGTGAGTAAAATGGGGGGGCTGGGGGGCTGGTCAGTATAAGAAGTTTTTTCACCTTAATGCATAGGATGCATTAAGGTGAAAAAACAACCCCTTTAAGGGAGTTACAGTAGGCTGGTAGCCTGATTTAATCGACAGAGTTGCAAAAACCAGTGAACTTCTAAAAAACTTGCTGAATCCAGAGTACAGTTATTTTGTCAATTATTTTTTTATATATTTTGCTATTTGTCAGTGTTTTGAATTGTTCATTAATGATTAGCACTTATATTGCATTCACTCTTTCATTTATTATCATATATTTAAATCATTCTAAATGCTTGATAAATTACAGTGACTGAAGCAGGCTAAATATAATTAAAAGACAGAGAGAAACTGGTAATTGTCATTATTTGTTATTTGGTTTTAAAAAAAAAAGGCTGCTCAGTCTAAAATGACCAGGCCTATTTCTTGTCCCAGTCTTGTCTATGACACTCTTAAACCAGGCATAGAGGGTTCGAATCTCAGCCGGTCCATCTGGCCGCGATTCAATTCATCTATGAGCAGGCTGATTGTACTGAAGTTAATCCATCTAATGACTTCCTGTAGGTACAAACCAGCATGTCGGATTTCTAGCATGGAATTATTGCCAGTGGCAATTCAGCGGATTACCAATCCTGCTGCATACTGTAGTTATACTATGCTTGTAGTGATGCTGTGTATTGCCAGTTATCTTCTTCAATCCTAGTATTCATTTTTTACCATTGAAAAAGGCATAATGACCTGTCATGTTGTTTAGACAATTGCACTCCTCGGGTACATGTTTAACTTTTCTAAAATCTGCATATACTGGTCAAGAAACTTGGTCTAAGAAGTATCAGTTTTATATGTTATTTTTTTTCACTTGATTTGATTTCTCAGATCTCACTGAGGGCTCCATGCTGCCTGCATGCAAAATGCTCCGTTTTAGCATGGGGGCAACTGTCAGTTTTCAGCTGCTGTGAGTAACTGTGTAGGGACAGTGTGATGTGCGCTTCAACACACCCAGTTTCCTTCTTTTTCTTTTAACTGTATTTGAAATGCACAAAGTGATACCTTATTCATGTCTACCCACAGCAGCCCAGTGCATTGGGCTGCTATGCAATGATATGCGGTCCCTACCTGTGCACTGGGGTAAAATGTATTCTGTGTGTATTTTAGCTCACTACAGACTACTGTCACATCTATGATTTCCTCTCTGCCATCTCATATTTAGTACTTTTAACTATAGACATGCTTTAAAAAAAATTATATTGTAGCTTTAAAGTGTTACTATGCCCAGAACCCTGTATTCACTATATCTGGTCTCTCACAGTACACAGAACATGGAAATGCAATGGTTTTAGTAAATATAAACTGCTAAATACCTTTTCTCATCAGCAGTATATAGTAGTCCTAAGTCCTGTGACTTCTATCAGTGTCTGGTTAAAGCTTGTAGGAGGAGTTTTAATTCTCCCATGATTGTCCTATGAGGCTGCATGACCCCTGACCCTATGCCTGGACAGTGCTGATTGGCCCTGTGCTGATCACATGCAGCCCCCCAAGAAAAAAAAAATCTAGAAATACACACCAAACTGAGCATGTGCAGAGTGCCTACAAGGCTCTGTACTATAAGGAGATAGATTGGGGACAGTGGAGGAAAATGAGGGTCTGAGAAGACAGGATCAAACGGCCTTTTGACATAATGCACAGGCTAATCTCCTTAGGTTCCACAGTGAGTATAACAAGCATGTTTTACTGCATCACAGATTGATTTTACTGTTGTGGGTTTAGTAACACTTTAACTGTTTTGGGTAAATGTATTTTAGTTTTTTTTTTTTGTTTGTTTATTTTAACTAGTGTTTTGGCACAATCAGACTTGGCAGCAAGAGAGCAGGGATTGGTGGGGCTTCGCACTGACCACGAAAGATACAGGTGCTCTTGCACAGTGTGCCTGTATATTTGGTGTGATGACACAAAATTTAAACTGACTACGGTAGCTTGGATTGTCTGCCATGCTACCGTGGTCAGTTTACTTGTAGGAGGAGCAGCACAGGCAGGATCAACCAGGTATATTAGCGCATCGGCAGCAAGAAATACAGTGCAAACATGAGAAATCGCATTTATTTAATTTAAAGAGACAGTGCAATGTTTTTTATTTTTGACTTTACAAACACTTTACCGTGTACATTTCTGTTTGAGTCACTGAGCTCTGTAGAAACCAGCCTTTTTTCTTTGTAGGGGGGTAAGGAGAAATTGGAAATCATATGAAAAGGAGACAAGAGCACCACCTTATGGCTTCATATGAAAGTACAAATTTTGTTTATATGAAATATTTCATGCACTGTAAACCTAAGAAAGAAAAGAAAAATAATTAAGCACTTTTATTTTTGTTTTTAAGAAAATGTATATACATGTTTGAGCAAAAACTTTCCTTCAGTTGGCATCCCTTCCCAGATACCAAATTTGTGGCAGTGTTGAATTGTAAATCTGGTAACTTGCGACATTTTTACTGGCAAGTTGCAGAGTACTTGAAGCTTCTAGTTGACACTTTTCCAATTTGTAGCAAATTTGCGTATCAAGTCTCTAGCTAAAGCAAAGTTGCAGTGGTGAGCCTACAGCAAGAGCTCTGCAAGTCTACAGCATGAAAATTCAGCTACAGTGACCCCTGTGGTGGGATGACTATTGCACAACATAACTGAACCAGAACTTGCAGCAGACTTGCAGAATGTTTGCAAAGAAAGTTGATCTGGAGTCATGCAATGCAGACTTGCTGCAATTGTGAAACAAACTTGTGAAGTCTGGCAAGTCTAGCAACAGCTTAGCAAAGTCATTTCCAAACTTGCAACACAATTGCTTGCTATCTGGGTTATTACCTGTCACTGCAATGCATTTATAGCCTATGTGTCATTACTGATCGTGTGTATTCTATGTCTTGCAGAATTCAACTCGCAGCATTGCCTTTTGGATGAACATTATTCTTGGTTTCTGCACCATTATAGCACTGTGGCCCATTGGAATACTTTTCAGAGAAGCCAAAGTTCACTTGGCAGAGAAGAGTATGGGGACAAAATTTGCAGTTTTTCAGGTAAAATTTACTCTCTCTTGATAAATCTATCTTCTATCATAGATTTCAAAAATGTTTTCTGTGATATTTCAGGTCCATTCACAGTCTTGATCATATGATGATAACATCACAGGGTTTCTATTGTGCCTTTGTTTTCCAGACGCTTCTCATCCTCACCACTTTACAAACGTCAATCTTCAATATGTTGGGCAGTTATGGAGTTCTTCCTTGTGTTCCCCCCTATTCATATAAAGCCAGAGCTAGCAGTGAGTATCCATTTGGTCTCATAAATATTAAAAATTACATTAACCACTTCAGCCCCAGAACGATTTACCCTCTTCCTGACCAGAGTATTTTTTGCGATTCGGCACTGCGTCGCTTTAACTGACAATTGTGCGGTCGTGTGATGTTGTACCCAAACAAAATTGACGTAATTTCTTCCCCACAAATGGAGCTTCCTTTTGGTGGCATTTGATCACTTCTACGTTTTTTTATTTTTTGCGCTATAAACAAATAAAAGAGCAACAATTTTGAAAAAAAAGCAATATTTTTTACTTTTTGCTATGATAAATATTCCCCAAAAATATATAAAAAAACTAATTTTTTCCTCAGTTTAGGCCGCTATGTATTCTTCTACATATTTTTGGTAAAAAAAAATCGCAATAAGCGTATATTGATTGGTTTGCGCAAAAGTTATAGCATTTACAAAATAGGGGATAGATTTATGGCATTTTTATTATTTTTTTTTTTACTAGTAATGGCAGTGATCTGCGATTTTTATCGGGACTGCGACATTATGGCGGACACATCGGACACTTTTGACACTATTTTGGGACCATTGTCATTTATACAGCGATCAGTGCTATAAATAGCCACTGATTACTGTATAAATGACACTGGCAGGGAAGGGGTTAAACACTAGGGGGTGATCAAGGGGTTAAGTGTGTCCTAGAGAGTGATTCTAACTGTGGGGGGGATGGGCTACCACTGACATGACAGCGATCACTGCTGCTGATGACATTGAGCAGTATGTCCCTGTCATGTCATTAGGCAGAACAGGGAAATGCCTTGTTTACATAGGCATCTCCCCGTCTCACGATTGTGGGCCGCCGGCGAACTCGTGGAATGTCGACAAACTATGGTACCTATGAATTTCCATAGGCGACGCTTTAAATTTTTTTTACGGTTACCAGGTTTGAGTTACAGAAGAGGTCTAGGGCTAGAATTATTGCTCTTGCTCTGACGATCGCAGCGATACCTCACATGTGTGACTTGAACACCGTTTAAATATGCGGGAGTGAGTTCCGTATGCGTTTTCTTCGCTGCGCGAGCTCGCGGGGACGGGGGCACTTTAAAATTTTTTTTTTTTTAATTTATTTTTATACTTTATAAATTGTGTTTAAAATTTTTTTTTTTTTTACTTTTATTGCTGTCACAAGGAATGTAAACATCCCTTGTGACAGTAATAGGTGGTGACAGGTACTCTTTAGACCCCCGATCCCTCCTTTGCACATCAAAGTATTCAGATCGCCGAAAACGGCGATTCTGAATACTGTATTTTTTTTAAATTCGGCGCCATTGGCAGCCGAGTAAACGGGAAGTGACGTCATGACGTCGCTTCCGCGTTTACATTGAGAAGGCTGTAACGAAGCCGCCCACAGCTTCGTTCCAGCCCGCCCACAGCCGCCGGAGGCAGCCGATTGGACACCGGGCCTCCCGATCGCACGGGAGGCCCGGTAAGAGCGGCGGAGGGGGGGGGATGTCCCCTCCCGTACCTCCGGTATAACAGCCGAGCGGCTTTTAGCCGCATCGGTTGTTATACTCGGGTAGCTGATCGCCCGCTGTAAACAGCGGTACCGGGATGATGCCTGCAGCTGCGGGCATCATCCCGGTATAATCCCGGAAAGCCGAGTACGCACATCTGCGTACGGTCGGCGGGAAGGGGATAATACTGTACCAGTGGAAGGGATACAGGGAGTGCTAAATATCCACGGGTTAGGGGCGCAAATTACTTGTCTTGCCTTGGGCTGACAACCCATGTTACGAAAATAATTTTACTGTTAGGGGTCCCCACAACTTGGGAAATTTTATCAAGGGGGTCACTGCACTAGTAAGGTTGAGAACCACTGGTCTAGATGATAATCATTCTTGTTATGATGTAAAGAGTCCTCATCTCCTGTATCTGCAATTTTTTAAGCAGAACTCCAGCTTTGTGAAAAATATTATGAAATTATATATTGATACCTCTAGAACGTTGTACGATTTTGTATTTACAGCACAGCTATGATCAGGATGTAAGCCATCATTAGGGCTTCATAACAACACAGGACTTCCAGCTATGTGACAGGAATCTTGCACAGCCTTTTCCTCTAATTGTCAGGGATGTTTTCCTTCTCCCTGTAGTCCAAGACACTATAGTGGTGATGTAACCACATTCACTGCGCTGATACTGGGCTGGATTCATTGTTTACAATTTGCAGAATCCTGGCCACTCAGGCCTACTGACCAACCTATTCTGGACTTTAACAGCATAGACTGAGATCTGTACTACTCTTTCAGGTTGGGTTCACACTGGGTTCCACACTATGTGTGGAGCGGCTCGCAGCAGGGGTCCAGGTGCGTCCCTGTTCACTGTTTCAGGTCTGAATTAGACCAAAGATGCAGTGCGTTCAGCGGCTGCACTGGAGATGTGTGAACCAGCTCCATTGAGAGCCGGTCACAATCTTCTGTCATGCAAATTGGATGCGCGGAAAACCCACATTTCAATACGCATAAGTGTGAACCCAGCCTCACTGCCCACAACATTGCCCAAGAAGACCCAGAAACCACAGGAGGCCCAGAGAATCATGGAAAATGTTGTTTTAGGAACTTGCATACCTAACAAATTGTAGTTCCTCCAGGTGAATAGTAATTTAAAAGACATCAGGAAAGGAGGAGTGATATGACATATCTACTAATATAGGATATATGGCGATAGAAGCAAATATTTTAAAAATGAACAGTTTGGTTTGGTGGCAGTTCCCATGTATAATATGCTGGGGGGGGGGGGGGTTTTAAAGTATTTATGAACCCTTACAGCCCAATCAGTTTAAAATAGACATGATAAGCAAAACGTTTGTCTTTAATTAGGATCGCTCCGATACCTGAAACCGATACCTTTGCGGTGCGATTTGAGCCAATACAAAAAGAAAGGGCTCAAATCTCACAGCAAACAATCATATGCGATATGAACAGGAATGTGGTCTAATTCCTGTCCGAATCACATGCAGTTTCCCCCACAGCTCCTGTGTGGACCCAGGCTTGTCACAGTGACTTCAGTCTGGGTTCACACAAGAGCGGGGCACGAAACCGCTTGTGATTTGGACAGGAATTGCAATGTATTCCTTTTCAAATTGCATGCAATTCTTTGCACTGTGGTTTGAGCCCATTTTGTATGGGCTTATATTGCACCACAAAGGTATCGGTACTCAGGATTGGAGAGTGCTTGACCGAAAGTATTGGTACATGTACTTGCTGGTAAAAAGACAGTATCGGTGCAACCTTATTTTTAATTTATATGTACAAACCTTTTTCCCTTTTTTTTAGAAGTGATCACATAATCTCTGTTGTCAGCTGCACAAGGGACTTGGAGGGATGGGGTTGGAGAAATAGAAGCACACTGTGATTGGTTGTTCAGGGATTGGGGGAGCTGGAAAGGCAGCACAAGTCTGATCATTGCAGGACAGGTAGGCTGTTCTCCCAGCACAGCTAGAAAACTGATCACACTAGAATGGATACGATCCCATGCCTAGAGTTTGAAATAGGAAAGAAAGGGGACTGGCAGGATCCCCAGGAATTTCGCACAAAGAAAGCAATACACAGAGAACAGGATATTTTTAAACACAGAGATACATGGTACAGCAGGCACATATCAGGAATATGAAATGGTTGGGGTAACATAATTTTTAATTCTATATTTCTATAGCACTTTTCTCCCTGGGGACTCAAAGTATTTTATCTGCTGTTGGGGTAGACGGTGAGTCAGCCATCTTGAGTGTGCTTAGTAGAATATCATACTAGGGTTAATTTTATACAGGAGCAAATTAATCTACCAACTTTTTTTTGGGGTGTGGGAGAAAACTCCATAAACTTCATAGAATCCCACTGAAGGACATGGAGAACATGCAAACTCCATGTAGATAGTGTTCTGACCAGGTCTTGAAGCGGGGATCCCAGCCCTGCAAGGCAAAAGTGATAACCACTCAAATTGGACAAAGCTGAACTTTAGGCCTCCTTCACAACATGTGCAGAGTCATGAATTTTTAATGCATGCGTTCTGCAAGGGTACAAAGAAATCAATCTTCTATGTGCCCTGTTTACACAAAAACACTGGTATCACAGGCCGATTTTTCCTACGCAGGAATATGTAATATGTATGCTGTTTTCTGCACGAAAAAAAACCTAATGTGACATCAACATTATGGTGTGAACAGGGCCTATAGAGAACAATTGTTTTCTTTGTACCCTTGCAAAGAATTTATATTTTATATTCCTGCACAGAAAAAAAACCTGACGTGACAGCAGCATTATGGTGTGAACAGGGCACCTGCGAACAATTGTTTTCTATGTATCCTTGCAGAGACATACATGACAATTAAAAACGCATATGGTTTGAACAAGCTTATGCAAGTCTAATCTCTGCTTTTTTTCCATTAATCTTTATGCACTTATGGTGTGAACGAGTCCTTAAAGAAGACAGAAATGTAAGGGGAAATGGGATTTAGGCCTTGTTCACACCATATGTGCATAAAAATCGATGGACTAAATGCACAGATTTGACTTGCAGTTGCAAGTTAGAAAAATAGGATTTTTATAACAGCTTACCTGTAAAATCCTTTTCTTGGAGTACATCACGGGACACAGAGCCACAGTAATTACTGTATGGGTTATATGGCACCTTCACTGGCACACCCTAGACAGGGAGTTCAATTCCCCATATAACCCCTCCCCTTACTGGGAGTACCTCAGTTTTCTAGCAAAGCAATACACGTATAACCAAAGAGGGGAGGGACCTCTGTGTCCCGTGATGTACTCCAAGAAAAGGATTTTACGGGTAAGCTGTTATAAAAATCCTAATTTCTTTATCGTACATGACGGGACACAGAGCCACAGTAATTACTGTATGGGATGTATGGGACCTATACTGCTGCCTGCAAAAAGGCGATATCCTCATACCTTCTTACATCCACCTGATAGAATCTGGTGAATGTATGGACTGAAAACCAAGTTGCGGCCTTGCAGATTTGAGCCAAGGAGGGTTGGTGATGCACTACCCACGAAGCACTAACAGCCCTGATGGAGTGCGCTTTGATTTGAAAAGGTGGAACTTTCCTCTTCAAACTATAAGCTTGAATAATTACTTGCCAAATCCATTTGGCAATAGTGGATTTCAACGCTGCCTGTCCTTTCCTAGGAACTTCAGGCAACACAAACAAAACATCTGTTTTGAGAACCTGAGCAGTCGCCTTTAATAGATTTTGACTGCTCTCACTACAACCAAAGAATGTAGTGACTTTCTTCCTTAGAACAGGGTTCTGGAAAAAATGAAGGTAAAACAATATTCTGGTTTAGATGAAAACCTGAAACCACCTTTGGCAGAAAGCTAGGATGAGGACGCAATACTACTCTATCCGTGTCAACGATTAAATATAGCTCTTTACAAGAAAGAGCCACCAACTCTGATACCCTTCTTGCAGAAGAAATGGCTACCAGAAAACTAGCTTCCTTGTCAAAAGGACTAAAGGAATATGTTGTATCAGCTCAAAATGCAGATAGAACTAAATTCAAGTCCCAAGGGTTCAGGGGTGCTCAAAGTAGATATCACTAAGCCTGAAAGCCCACAATTCTTCAGAATGTGGGTTTCAACAGCCAAACCGTTAAATTTAGCGCTTGTAAAGTAGGGTGGAACATTGGTCCCTACAAGACGTGGTGGTAGGGTCCATGGGGCACCTACCACCACCTTTACCATCTCTGCATACCAAGATCTTCTGGGCCACGCTGGGGCCACAAGAACTATTGACTTCTTTGCCCGCTTGATCCCGTGAAGAAGTCGAGGTAGCAGCAGAATAGGAGGAAATGCATAAATCAGTGAGAACTTATCCCATGGGGTCACCAACGCATCTGTTCCGCATGCGAGTGGATCCCTTGTTCTTGACACAAAGTTGTTGACTTTGTTGTTGAACCTGGACGCAAACAGATCTACGTCCGGGATCCCCCATCTTTGGCATATAGCCAGGAAGATGTCGGGGTGAAGGCATCATTCCCCCGGGAACAACTGCTGCCGACTAAGTAGTCCGCCTGGCAGTTCTCTACTCCTGGAATGAAGATTGCTGAAATGCACGGCACATGCTTTTCTGCCCAGGTTAGGATCTGGTTTACCTCTGCCTGGGCTGCCTGACTTCTGGTGTCCCCCTGGTGATTGATATAAGCCACTGCCGTGGCATTGTCAGATTGAATCCTGACAGGAGAATTCCACAATCTGAATGTCCAGGCCCTTGGGGCTAGGTACTCTGCCTGAATCTCTAAGACGTTGATGGGCAAAGTCCTTTGATTCTGGACCATTTCCCTTAGACCGAGGTCTCTTCCAGGACTGCTCCCCAACCTGAAAGGCTGGCATCTGTTGTTACCACCTTCCAGGTAACTGCTAAGAAAGATTTCCCCTTCTGCAGATTCTTGGGTATCCCCCACCAACTGAGGCACTTTTGGCAACAAACGCATTGGAAAATCTAGTGCTTGGATCTTCTTGATCCAAGCCGACAGGATACTGTTTTGCGGCAGTCTCGAATGAAACTGAGCATAGGGAACTGCTTCGAATGAAGCCTCCATCTTCCCCAACAACCTCATACAAAGGAGGATAGAAGGACCCTTCTCTGCCCTGACCACCTGAACCAGCTCCTTTATGGCGCTGATTTTTGCTTGGGGTAAGAAAACCCTCTTCTGGGCTGTATCTATAATCAGACTAAAGTACTCTTATCTTCTTACTGGTTTTAAAGAAGATTTCTCTAGGTTGAGAACCCAACCTAGATATTCCAAGAAGTTGACTGTGGTGACCATGCTGTGGTCCAGGCGGGCTACCAACTGGTCTATCAAGAGAAGGTCGTCTAGGTATGCTATTATCACTATACCTTGAGTCCTTAATCTGGCCACAGAAAGGACCTGAAGTTTTGTAAACACCCGAGGTGCAGTAGCTAGACCGAAAGACAAAGCTACAAACTGAAAATTAAGTTTTAACTTCGAAACGCAGATATTTCTGGTGAGCAGGGAAATAGGTACATGCAGGTATACATCCTTGATGTCGATTGATGCCAGAAGTTCTCCTCCTAGGACGGAGACTACCGATCGGATTAATTCCATGCGAAAAGAGCGATTTTTTAGGAACTGATTTAGATCTTTCAGATCTAGAATGGGCCTGACATCTCCATTTGGTTTTGGCACCATGAAAAGGTTTGAACAAAACCCCAACCCCTGCTCTACCATGGGGACCATCATGATCACTTTTTGTGACAAAAGTCGGTCTAACGCTAGAAAGAGAGACTTCTCTTTCTCTGGATCTTTGGGGACATTTGACCTGAGGAGACGGGAATTATCGAAACTCTAGTTTGTAACCTAGAGCTATTGTGGAGACTACCCATCTGTCCTAAAATTCTTCCTACCAGACCCTTGAGAACTGTAGAAGTCTTCCCCCCACTCGAACGAGCGGGGGCGTCCCTTCATAAAGAGGCTTTAGCGTTTTGTCTTGTAGGTTTCCTCCCCCAGGATTTCTTTTGTCCCTGGGGTTGACCCCAAGGTTTACCTCTTGAACCTGATGGTGGAGGCCGTCGTGACTGCCTAGAGGCAGATGCCCCTGGCACTGGAGAAAGAGCCCGTTTAATGAGGGACGTTTACTCCTTTTCTTAACTGGCAAAATTGTACTTTTCCCACTTGATATTTTTTGGATACATTTGTCCAAATCATCCCCAAACAGCTTTTCACCACAGAAAGGAAAACCAGCCAAGAGCTTTTTTCATGGCGCTTCAGCTGACTAACTTTTCAACCATAAGATTCTATGCATATGCATCAACCCAAGCGTAAGGTGAGAGGTTTGAAGAATAGAATCTCTGATTGCGTCAATTGCAAAACACAAAGCTGCTGGCAGCTCAGCTAACTCCTGGGCCTGCTGTTCAGGGAAAACCTTGAGCACCTGTTTCAAATGGTCTCTCAAGAATTGACATACCCCAATTGCTGCCACTGCAGGTTGAGCCACTGAACCTGCCAAGGAAAAAAATATCTTTTAACAGGGATTTCAATCTCTTATCAGTTGGATCCATAAACATTTGCGCATTGTCAACTGGACAAGTCAAACTTTTATTCACAGAGGATATAGCAGCATCAATTGCTGGTATACTCCACATCTTAGTGAATTTTTCCTCCATAGGATAAAGTGTTGAAAACTTTAGGAGGGAAAAATGCTTATCTGGGTGATCCCACTCAGAATATATAAGCTTTTCCAGCAATGAATGTACAGAAAAGGCACACAAAGCTTGAGGAGGCTTTAGTGAACCCAAACAGGAAGTGGGCTCTTCAACCAACTCAGTTAAGGGTAGCTTAAATGTGGAGCGGACCATTTCAGTAAGAGAATGCACCAGCAACTTCTCAGCATGTGAAGCTGAAGAAGATCCTTCCCCACTTGATTCCTCAGAAGAGGAGTCAGTCTCTCCATGGTCCCCTGAGGGGGATTAATTTTTCCCCTCCCACTGTTCCTCTGTTTGAGGATCCTGAGTGGTAGAAGGGGACCTAGTGCACTTTCTCTTCCACTCTGTGAAGATGTGATTAAAGTCGCTAACTTTTCCTCTAATCCACTGATAGTTGAGGAAAAAACCTCCTCAGTTACATAGACAGGGGCTGAAGTGTCAGAAGCAATTGCAGCCCCTGATGGCCCCGGTGGCTCACTCTGATCAGCCTCCCTAGATCTTTCAGGGGGGGGTGGTGTTGCAGAGGGAGGGTTCTTAGGGGGTTCTGAGGGTGACCCTTTTGTGCCCTTATCTTTTGCGGTATTTGTACAATTATCTCTGGCTATGGTGCTGAGCACAAACGCAGAGGTACAGCCAAGAAAATGCACCTACTGCTGAGCAATAGTCCAGCAACTGCCGCTGCTATTAAGCTCAGCCTGATGCAAAGTAAATGTGTCCTGGGATTGCCTGTGTCAACCAACACTCACATGCGACCCGTCTGCTCTGTGTCCCATCGTGCTACTGTGCTACCCATTCACACCCGAGGCCTTGTAACACTAACGAGTCACATGACATCGGGGAGGGAAAATGGCTAATTTGGCCCAATTTGCACATTTTCACTTAGGGGTGTACTCACTTTTGTTGCCAGCAGTTTAGACATTAATGGTTGTGTGTTGAGTTATTTTGAGGGGACAGCAAATTGCCACTGTTATACAAGCTGTACACTCACTACTTTACATTGTAGCAAAGTGTCATTTCTTCAGTGTTATCACGCGAAAAGAAAAAGAAAAAAATGTATGTGCAGTATCTCACAAAAGTGAGTACACCCCTCACATTTTTGTAAATATTTTATTATAACTTTTGCCTGTGACAACACTGAAGAAATGACACTTTATCGTAAGTGTTTGCCGAATTTAGAACATTATGGGGCGTTTGGGGGAAATTCGAGCGCCCACGGTACGCCCCATAATAAACTGCAAGACCGTGTGAGATTGAAATGCATTGAGGGCTGCTGATTGGCTAAAGCATACACCTGACCTGCATTCTTTTGCCAATTACGGCGTGCTCTACTGTGAGAGCCATGACTGGCCAAAGACAGGGTGCCTTTGGCCAATCATGGCTCAGGGGGCTGCGTCCACACCCCACACTATGTAAAGCTGCTTACATAGCGGCCGTACGTAGTGTAATGAATGAGAGCAGCAAAATTATATTTCTAAAGGAGAAAATGTAATTCAAAACTACTTGCTGCTTTAATGTATTGCCGGATCCTGGCAATATACATAAAAATCATCAAAAAAAAATGGTGTGAGTCCCCCCCTCCACAAGTCCATTACCAGGCTCTTCAGGTTTGGTACGGATACTGAGGGGAACCCTGGACCAAGATTTAAAAAAAAAATGGCGTGGAGGTCCCCCCTAAAATCCATACCAGGCCCTTCAGGTCTGGTATGGATTTTAAGGGAACCCTGCGCCAAAGTAGAAAAAAAATGGCGTGGGAGTCCCCCCAAAATCCATACCAGACCCCTATTCGAGCATGCAACCTGGCAGGCTGGAGGAAAAGGGGGGGACGAAAGAGCGCCCCCCCTCCTGAACTGTGCCAGGCCACATGCCCTCAACATGGGAAGGGTGCTTTGGGGTCCCCCCAAAAAATCACCTTGTTCCCATGGTGGGGACAAGGGCCTCTTCCCTGCAACCCTTGCCCGGTGGTTTTGGGGGTCTGCAGGCGGGGGGCTTATTGGAATCTGGAAGCCCCCTTTAACAAGGGGACCCCCAGATCCCGCCTCCCCCTATGTGCATGGGTATCTGGTACATTGTACCCCTTACCCATTCACCAAAAAAGTAAAAATGACAGGAGACAGTTTTGGACAAGTCTCTTATTAAAAAAAAAGTGTGCCGTGATGTCCATCCATCTTCAATCACAGCGCCAACAAACCCGAGAAAAAAACGGAAATACTCCACCTCCATGGGAGGCATCAAAAGAACAAACGGGTGAACCGCTCCAGGTGGTGTACTGAAGAAACCACCCTCCTCAAAGTGGAAGCTAAGTGCAGGCTCAGCACGAGCAATATTGAAGAAATGGATTATGGACAGCCGCACTCCGATAAAAGCCTTTATTGTAATGAATAGTCAACGTTCATATGACAACAGAAGCAGGACAAACAGCTGATGCATTTCACACCATCATTGTTGCTTAGTCATAGCAGTGTCATGTGACGTCAGAGGGGGGCGGGGTCACTACATTTACATCACCGAGTGGCCTTGCCCTCAGCTATATAACAGCTGTCATCGCGAAAAACAACAAAATTAACATGGGGACAAGGTGTTTTGGGGGGACCCCCAAGCACCCTCCCCATTTTGAGAGTATGTGGCCTGGTTCGGTCTAGGAGAGGGGGTGCTCTCTCGTCCCCCCCTTTTCCTGCGGCCTGCCAGGTTGCGTGCTCGGATAAGGGTCTGGTATGAATTTTAGGGGGGACCCCACGCCACTTGTTTTTATATTTTGGCATGGGGTTCCCCTTAAAATCCATACTAGACCTGAAGGGCCGTGTATGAATTTGGGGGGACCCCCATGTCATTTATTTTTAAATTTTGGTGCGAGGTTCCCCTAAAATCCATACCAGACCTGAAGGGCCTGGTATGGATTTTGGGGGGACCCCCACGCCATTAAAAAAAAAAAATTGTGCGGGGTTCCTCTTAATATTCACACCAGACTTGAAGAGCCTGGTAATGGACTGGGGGGGGGGGGGCACACCATTTTATCTATATTGCCATGATCCGACAATACATTACAGCCGCAAGCAGTTTTAAATGACATTTTTTTCCTTTGGAAATGTCATTTTGCTGTGGTGTGTTATGCACATGGGAAGGATGCGCTACTTTACAGGCAGACTAAGGAGACCCCTCCCCCAGGCATGATATTTAAAGGAATATTTCATTTTTCACTTTAAGCATTATTAAAATCACTGCTGCTGAAAAAACAGCCCTTTTTGAAACTTTTTTTTTTTTTGCATTGATACATGTCCCCTGGGGCAGGACCTGGGTCCCCAAACACTTTTTATGAGAATAACTTGCATATAAGCCTTTTAAATGAGCACATGTGATTTCACGTTCGTGTTCCATAGACTTTAACGGTGTTCGCATGTTCAGCTGCGAACTGAACCGGGGGGTGTTAAGCTCTTTCCTGGTCTTGGCAATCTTCTTATAGCCCATCTTTATGTAGAGCAACAATTCTTTTTTTTAGATCCTCAGAGAGTTATTTGCCATGAGGTGCCATGTTGAACTTCCAGTGACCAGTATGAGAGAGTGAGAGCGATGACACCAAATTTAATATTAAAAATTTAAAATTTAACACACCTGCTCCCCATTCACACCT
The DNA here is from genome assembly GCF_042186555.1 of Aquarana catesbeiana. Taxonomy (NCBI): domain Eukaryota; kingdom Metazoa; phylum Chordata; class Amphibia; order Anura; family Ranidae; genus Aquarana; species Aquarana catesbeiana. The sequence continues at coordinate 262,648,611 of NC_133327.1, read as the reverse complement.
GATACCTTGTAAAACTAATGAGTCACATGACACCGGGGAGGGAAAATGGCTAATTGGGCCCAATTTGGACATTTTCACTTAGGGGTGTACTCACTTTTGTTACCAACGGTTTAGACATTAATGGCTGTGTGCTGAGTTATTTTGAGGGGACATCAAATTTACACTGTTATACAAGCTGTACACTCACTACTTTACATTGTAGCAAAGTGTCATTTCTTCAGTGTTGTCACATGAAAAGATATAAAATATTTACAAAAATGTGAGGGGTGTACTTTTGTGAGATACTGTATATATACAGTATGTATATTTTTCCAATATTTTATTTGTTTTAATGAACTAATTACAACTCTGCTTTTGTTTGGGAAATTTTTCTTAGAATTTTGATATATTTTTGGTTGCTATTTAGCAACCATATATACCAGTGCGATGAAAGCTTAAAGTATAACTAAAGGCAAAACTTATTTTTTTAGTTTTGGATAGCGTGGAGAGGGATTAGAACACCTGTCAGTTTTTATTGCTGTCTGTGCTCCTGTTATTATTATTATATTATTATACAGGATTTATATAGCGCCAACAGTTTACGTTGCACTTTACAACTTGAGGGTATACAGTACAAATACAGTTAAGGAGATTTCCCCTCTCTATTTGTCCTGTTTACATAGGCGTGCACATGGGATGTGCCAGGTGTACCTGGGCACACCCTAATAACCCTGTGTGATGCAGATTCCCCCTGCTCAACCCCCCCTCCTCCCCCATGACAGCTGTGGCTATAGAGCAGGGATATGCAATTAGTGGATCTCCAGCTGTTGCAGAATTACAAGTCCCATGAGGCATAGCAAGACTCTGACAGCCACAAGCATGACACCCAGAGGCATAATGGGACTTGTAGTTTTGCAACAGCTGGAGGCCCGCTAATTGCATATCCCTGCTATAGAGAAAGGGACTGTGAGAATCTATGTCCTCAGTCCCTTTTTCTGCTATTTCACCAAAGCACCCAATGGGGCTTCTAACAAATTGTAAAAAATAATAAAGAAAATATTGTAAAAAAAAAAATTGTATACATTTTAAAAAAATAATACCAAAATAAAATAATAAAAAAAACACCAATCTCTATTCCACTGACAGCAATCTGTGCCCTTACTGAGAAAGTCGACCGCCCCACTGACACTGTTAACTGCTCTATTGACTGACACCAGCCTCTGCCCTACTGACACGTCCACTGCTATGCCGACACTGTCCACTGTACTACTGTGCATGTGTGTATGAGCTTTTGGATGCACACCCTAATGCAATAGGTTGCGCACACCAATTGTATGCCTGTTTACCATTATTATTGAAAGTTAAAGAATCCCACATTTTGGGTTGCCCTCAGAAAAGTAATAGAGGGGAAATTTTCCACTGGGGACACTAGTTCTGGTGACCTGGAGGTCCCCAAGAGATTACCTTAATTTACAGCGATTTCCTTTCGCTTCCTGTTCGGCTATGGGACAGGAAGTGAAGGTAAATCTCAATGGGGCAAAGATAGCAAAAAATAAACCTTATGAGGGTTATAACCCTCCCTCACTCTATCCAAAATGTAAAAAAAAGTTTTGCCTATAGCTCTACTTTAAATCTTTCTGAACTTTCACAAACACTGCATTTAGTGTGTTTGCCCCAATGTGCTCTCTTTATCAGCTGCTACGTGATCACATGCCATCTCCCTATATTAGAGCAGCCTGGATTTTCAGTTTATAATGTGTATTGGATAATTGCAAGGCCATAGGCTACTGTTATTATCTATTTGATATGGGATGTTGTCCTACGGTTGGAATTTGCAGTGAAGCTAAAATAAATATGTATTTGTTTGGGAACAGCCTCATGAGAAGACAATTTTTTCACACATCTTTCAAGGATTTAAAACTTGGCAGGGATTTATTTTCACGTACGGTTTCTTCAATACCTTAGCTGCCTATCACATCCCATATTATGTATCTTATGCCCCATCAAATGTTTTGGTTTGTCTAGGTTTTCATTGTAAAGATTGCCCTCACTTCCAGTGTTGCTCAACATTGTCTCGGGAATAGGGCAAAATCATCCCAACAAGTATATAGCCAGAACTGCAAAACTAAGAATTTGATGGAGAATCCATTATTCTTAGCAATTTTTTCTGAAACCTATTCCCGCTAATCATCCAGAATTCAAGCTTTTTTTACATTTTTTTAAAGCTCCAATGGAAAGGAAGGAGGGGGGAGGGAGCTTGGAACTCCTGAAATGCGTTGGATTCTTGATACAATAGGATTGGATAAAGGGAAACTGCTGCGCTAACTCAAATGCAGAAAGCAGCCAACACTAACAATCAGACTAATTGTATATAAAAGAAAAGCAAAAAGTGTAGCGCTATAACTCAAATAAAATCACATCTAGGGTGTAAAGGTGATATCAGAGGGGTTCACAAGTAAGTAGACCACCTCCACACCTGTGCACTCAAAATGAAACGTGAGTGATACTACAATTTACATATAGGCGAGTATCTACAAATAGTGTAAATGTGTCTCATTGGAGACTCTTTAAACCATCCAAAAACAAAAAATAAAATAAAATCTATCAGCAACAAAATATTGACACATGAAAAGGGCCGAACCCGAAATGCATAAGAAAAAACTCAAATGCTATGCCACCTTATCCATACAGGCCTCTAGGGACAAATTCACATATACCCATACGTGAAAAAACAGAATTAATACACAGTGATCAAAAGATGGCTGTTATAGGTATGTGAACTAAAAAGTCTCTAAGGGTTGACAGTTCTTTTAAGAATGGAAGGTGTTCAAAAACTTGTATTCATATCCTGCACTGCCACGTACATGTTATGCCCAGGGTAGGTCTTCTTACAAACCCATACTTTCAACTGGAAGAGATGAAATTAAATGCCCTTACCAGAAAAGGTGGACTCACTAGCCGTTGGCGGTGAGTCATACAGGCTTATACCATCTAAGCGGTAGGGTTAACGGTGATTCCAATCCTGGAAGGGTGCCGGGAAGAACTTCATGTCCTCAACGCTCCTAGGAAAGCTGGAGACGGACCCGCTGTTCCTGTGTTGGTTTGTCTTGGTCAGGATACGTATTCAAATGTAGGCTGGGGTCCTCCGCCGGGTACCGCTCACGGACGTATTGCTATAAACAATGGTAGCGCACAGCTTCACTCACAGCCTGAGAGTCGCACTCTGATGACGTCACCCGCACCCTACCGCTTAGACGGTACAAGCCTGTATGACTCACCGTCAACGGCTAGTGATTCCACCTTTTCTGGTAAGGGCATTTCATTTAATTGTACTTAAATGTATTGATACGATACAGCTAATGTTGAGGGACATCTTTAGAGTGGCATTCTTTTCCTTTTTCCTACTATTACTTTTTTTGCAAGATCCCTGTGGAGGTTGCTGTACTACAGCAAACTGCCAATGGAACAAATGTCATAACTAAAGCTGGCCATACATTAATACCTTCGACTATGTAGTGCAGGGACCTGCCTGATTGCACACAAATTGAAAGTGGCTAGGTTTGACCTTATATTATACGGTTTTGGAAAATCTAAAAGAAAATTGTATAATGATTTGATTGACACCCCTCAGTCTCACCATTTTTAAATAAAAGCGCTAAGACAGAAGTTCTAATGCTTCCCCATTTTACTAAAAGTTTATAGAGGAACTTGTCCCCATTGGAAAGATTGATAGACTCGATGAACACCATCACTGAGACAGGAAGGGACACAGCAACTAAAACCTTTTCCACTCTATCAAAAGCAAAATGAATAATTAGGCTGGAGTCATACTCCAACTCGTTTTCAAATGCTACTACCTCCTATGAAATCTTTACCACAATAAGGAGAAACGTAAATCAATTAATGTCAGGAATAATACAATATGACTTGTTCTGAATATTCTATAATCGGTTCCAAATAATATTCAAAGCAATTCTGAATGCACCTAGTTTGTTTTTGTAATCTAGACATGTTATAATTTTGTTTTTCAGTGATGAACAGCCATTTGATCATCATAGAGACATTTCTGCTGACTGTCTTGGCACGCATTGCCTACAGGAAGAAGGATGATGTGGCTGGCTATACATCCAAGGCACTGCCTGTGTGAAGGGGCAATATTGCTGCATGTATTCAATGATGCACTGTACACAATTTGTGTGGATAGGTAAACAAAATTTGGGCTTATTTTACGAAGAAGAGCAAAGTGCAGTGTACAAATTGTGCTCAGCCATGGAAACCATTCTGGTAGTTGTGAATGATAAACTGGCACAGATTCAGAAACCTTTTAGATAGATCTATAAAGATAGATTTTAAAGGCATTATATAGATATTTATGAAACAACCCAAAAAATCTGCAATCCTTCAAATTATGGAGAAATAAACTTTTTTAAAACATTATGCAAATGCTTAGTGTGGATATATTGATACATTCAACATTCTTGATAAATTCAACCTGCTTGTGCTGCAAAGTGTGATTCTAAAGCACAACTAAAAATGAGAGATCTGGTACAACATTGCCTGTATTGTAAACTCAGCTGGTAATGGGCTCAGACTTGGGTACATTCAGCCTGCCCATACAATGTTCGAATCTCGGCCGGTCCCTGCTGAACCGGCCGAGATTCCAACTGTTTATGGCCAGCTTATGGGCTTGTGATGAAAGACTTTGGGTTTGTGCCAATGGACAAATGTGGTATGCTTTTAGGTGCAATTCACTTTTTAATGACAGGTGCAGTTAACTTTGGGTTGTACTCCTTATGACTAGCATCATCCTGCTTCAAACTTTTTCATTCCTAATGGCTTGTATGTACTGAGAGAACCTACTGTAGCTATTCTATTCAATTATTCTATGCGTTGAGCTTTAAAGTGACAAATGGTTAGGTACATGGCTAAACGTTAAATAAGAAAAAAATACAAATACTAATAAACACATGCAGGTGTTAGGCCTGGTTCACACTGGTGCGACATACGCTCCGACTTTGGAAGCACATGTTGCATGACATGTACAAATCAATGGTCCCCTATTAGAGCCATCTTAACTTGTCCGACACAAGTAAGTCCGACTTTGAAAAACGTTCCTGCACTACTTTAGTCCGAGTTTGGTCCGTTTTCAGCCCATTCAATATCATTGAAGTCAGATCAAAGTCGGATCCTTGTCCTAACCATCCGACATGATTACAGCAGCAGGAAAAGGAATTTATGTCACACTGGCATTGTTTTGATTGGTCAAAGGACAAGTCAAACTATCTCAAAGTCAGAGCAAAATCTTTTCCTGTTCATTCAAGACGGATGGAAGTAGGACCGATGTCGCAGGGCAAAGTAGGATCACAGTCGTGTCGTAGCAGTGTGAACCTGGCCTTATACTGTATATACTGTGAATAAAAAATATCCAATGCTAGGTCCACTGTAAGGCAGTCCATATATTGTTTTTCTGGTTCAACCAGTGGGTTGAGCAAAAAAAAAAAAAAAAAAAACTAGTCCTATTCCCCATCCACACATTCGAGGTGGATGGAGCCAATGACAGCTGATCACATGATCAAAACAAAAGCTCTGTGATCGTTTTTTTTTTCCTCCCCACGCTGACAGTGCGAGGAGAAAAAAAAGCCGATCACCGGCTTATCAGTAAGGGACATTGGTCCCAAAGAGGAAGAGACAATTCTGCCTCATATGTGCCACCAGTACACCCTGCCAGTGCCACCTGCCATTGCCACCTGACAGTGCCCACCAGTGCCACCTATCAATGCCTACAAGTGCCACCTATTAATGCCCACAAGTGCCACCTATCAATGCCCACCAGTGGTGCCAATTAGTGCCACCTAGCAGTGCTGCCTATCAGTGTAACTGATCAGTGCCCATTATTGCCACCCATCAGTGCCCATCACTGCCCATCAGTGCCACCTATCGGTGCCCATCAGTGCCGCCTCATCAGCGTACATCAATGAAGGAGAATAATTACCTTTTTTAAAAATTTTATAACAAAATATAATTTTTTTTTTTTTTTTTTTTAAATTCGGTCTTTTTACATTTTTTTTAACAAAAAAAATAAAAACCTTAAAGGTGATCAAATACCACCAAAAGAAAGCTCTATTTGTGGGAAAAAAAATGATAAAAATTTCATTTGGGTACAGTGTTGTATGTCCACGCAATTGTCATTTAAAGTGCGTCAGCGCTGAAAGCTGAAAATTGGTCTGGATAGGAGGGGGGTTTTAGTGCCCAGTAAGCAAGTGGTTAAATGAAACGGTAAAATATTGCCAATTATGTACTGCAGAAGTCTGAAGCCCTGTATTTATGCACTTCAGCTCTCATACTTTTATAGTCCTTATGTACCAGTGCAATTTTAAAATTTTCATTATGGCTGGTTTATTCTGTGATAACTTTGTCATTACTTAAATTGGAGTTCCACCCAAAAATGGAACTTCCGCTGTCCGGATTCCTCCCCCTCTCCGATGTCAGATTTGGCACCTTTCAGGGGGGAGCAGATATCTGTCTAATACAGGTATTTGCTCCCACTTCCGGCAAAAGATCCCCGCAGTATCCGCAGCAATCTACGCCATGTCCGGCCCCTCCTCTGTCCCCCCTGCTGTCTTCTGGGAGACATACAGGTCCCAGAAAACAGCAGGCACCAGTGACGCACAGCACGACTCAAGCATGCACAGTATGGAAACAGGCTGTGAAGCCGCAATGCTTCACTTCATGATTTCCTTGCTAGCAATGCCGGCTCCTCCACCTGGAGCCGAGGGAATGGATCGGGTTCAGGGGAGGACATCGCGGGTGCCCTGGACAGGTAAGTGTCCTTATTTTAAAGTCAGCAGCTGCAGTATTTGTGACTAAGCTTTCTTTTGGCAATATGGTCTTGCAAATATATTTTAATTATTATTATTATTATAAAATTAAAAAATGTTCTATATAAATCTTTAGACAAGAGGTATTTACCTTTTTTTTCTATTTTGACCAGAGTTGGTTTAAAGAAAAGTAGTTTTACAGTAAATAAATTATACATTTTACCCTGTTGCTGTAACACATACAAGTGCATCTCAAAAAATTAGAATATTATTTAAAAAATTTCAGTAATTTAATTCAAGAAATGAAACGCCTATATTATATAGATTCATTACACACAGAGTGACATATTTCAAGCATTTCTTTCTTTTAATTTTGATGATTATGGCTTACAGTTTGTGAAAACCCCAAATTCTGTATCTTAGAAAATTTGAATATTACACAAGACCAATAAAAAGGATTTTTAATACAGAAATGTTGGCTTACTGAAAAGTACAGTGGCTTGCGAAAGTATACGGCCCCCTTGAACTTTTCAACCTTTTGCCATATTGGATATTTTAAACTATTTTAGCAATTAAAAAACTGAAAAGTGGTGCGTGCAAAATTATTCGGCCCCTTTACTTTCAGTGCAGCAAACTCACTCCAGAAGTTCAGCGAGGATATCTGAATGATCCAATGTTGTCCTAAATGACTGATGGTGATAAATAGAATCCACCTGTGTGTAATCAAGTCTCTGTATAAATGCGCCTGCTCTGTGATAGTCTCAGGGTTCTGTTAAAAGCGCAGAGAGCATCATGAAGACCAAGGAATACACCAGGCAGGTCCGTAATACTGTTGTGGAGAAGTTTAAAGCCGGATTTGGATACAAAAAGATTTCCCAAGCTTTAAACATCCCAAGGAGCACTGTGCAAGCGATCATTTTGAAATGGAAGGAGTATCAGACCACTGCAAATCTACCAAGACCTGGCTGTCCCTCTAAACTTTCAGCTCAGACAAGGAGAAGACTGATCAGAGATACAGCCAAGAGGCCCATGATCACTCTGGATGAACTGCAGAGAACTACAGCTGAGGTGGGAGAGTCTGTCCATAGGACAACAATCAGTCGTACACTGCACAAATCTGGCCTTTATGGAAGAGTGGCAAGAAGAAAGCCATTTCTCAAAGATATCCATAAAAAGTCTCGTCTAAAGTTTGCCACAAGCCACCTGGGAGACACACCAAACATGTGGAAGAAGGTGCTCTGGTCCGATGAAACCAAAATCGAACTTTTTGGCTACAATGCAAAACGATATGTTTGGCGTAAAAGCAACACAGCTCATCACACTCAACACACCATCCCCACTGTCAAACATGGTGGTGGCAGCATCAAGGTTTGGGCCTGCTTTTCTTCAGCAGGGACAGGGAAGATGGTTAAAATTGAGGGGAAGATGGATGCAGCCAAATACAGGACCATTCTGGATGAAAACCTGTTGGAGTCTGCAAAAGACCTGAAACTGGGACGGAGATTTATCTTCCAACAAGACAATGATCCCAAACATACAGCAAAATCTACAAAGGAATGGTTCACAAATAAACGTATCCAGGTGTTAGAATGGCCAAGTCAAAGTCCAGACCTGAATCCAATCGAGAATCTGTGGAAAGAGCTGAAAACTGCTGTTCACAAACGCTCTCCATCCAACCTCACTGAGCTCGAGCTGTTTTGCAAGGAAGAATGGGCAAGAATTTCAGTCTCTCGATGTGCAAAACTGATAGAGACATACCCCAAGCGACTTGCAGCTGTAATCGCAGCAAAAGGTGGCTCTACAAAGTATTAACGCAAGGGGGCCGAATAATTTTGCACGCCCCACTTTTCTTTTTTTATTAGTTAAAAAAGTTTCAAAAATCCAAAAGATTTTGTTCCACTTCACAATTGTGTCCCACTTGTTGGTGATTCTTCACAAAAAATAAAAATTTTATATCTTTATGTTTGAAGCCTGAAATGTGGCAAAAGGTTGAAAAGTTCAAGGGGGCCGAATACTTTCGCAAGCCACTGTATGTCCATGTACAATATAGTATGCACTCAATACTTGGTCGGTGCTCCTTTTGCATGAATCACTGGCATCAGTGCAGCGTGGCATGGAGGTGATCAGCCTGTGGCACTGCTGAGGTGTTATGGAAGCCCAGGTTGCTTTGATAGCGGCCTTCAGCTCGTCTGCATTGTTGGGTCTGGTGTCTTTCATCTTTCTCTTGACAATACCCAATAGATTCTCTATGGGGTTTAGGGCAGACAAGTTTGCTGGCGAATCAAGCACAGTGATACCATGATCATTAAACCAGGTATTGGTACTTTTGGCAGTGTGGGCAGGTGCCAAGTCCTGCTGGAAAATGAAATCAGCATCTCCATAAAGCTGGTCAGCAGAGGGAAGCATGAAGTTCTGTGGAATTTCCTGGTAGAGGGCTGCTCTGACTTTGGACTTGATAAAACACAGTGGACCAACAGCAGCAGATGACACGGCTCCCCAAATCATCACTGACTGTGGAAACTTCACACTGGACCTCATGCAACTTGGATTCTGTGCCTCTTCCTCCAGACTCTGGGACCTTGATTCCCAAATGAAATGCAAAATTTTCCACAGTCCGTGATGATTTGGCCAGCAAACTCGCCTGACCTAAACCCCATAAAGTATCTGTGGGGTATTGTCAAGAGGAAGATGAGAGGCACCAGACCCAACAATGCAGATGAACTGAAGGCTGCTATCAAAGCAACCTGGGCTTCCATAACACCTCAGCAGTGCCACAGGCTGATTGCCTCCATGCCACGCCACATTGATGCAGTAATTCATGCAAAAGGAGCCCCAACCAAGTATTGAATGCATACTATACTGTACATGGACATACTTTTCAGTAAGTCGACATTTCTGTATTATAAAACCTTTTTTTTTATTGGTCTTATGTAATATTCTAATTTTCTGAGATACTGAATTTAGGGTTTTCATTAGTTGTAAGCCATAATCATCAAAATTAAAAGAAAGAAAAGCTTGAAATATATCACTCTGTGTGTAACGCATCTATATAAATTAGGAGTTTCTCTTTTTGAATTGAATTACTGGAATAAATTAACTTTTTGATGATATTCTAATTTTATGAGATGCACCTGTATATGCAGGATCACAGTGATAGCCAATCACAGACTAACAGTGATCAGTAAAACCAGAACCTGTACGCTTTCTCCTTCTGAATGGCCACTGGCTGAGAGCGCTGATCGGCTGCTGGTTTTCCAGCATGCAGGGCCGGCTTCTGTTGGACAGACCGACATGCATCCATACCAGACCCTTAACCGAGCATGCAGCCTGGCAGGTCAGGAAAGGAGGGGGGGAAGAACGAGTGACCCCCCCCCCCGGTCCATACCAGGTCACATGCCCTCAACATGGCTGGAAGGGGTGCTTTGTTGCAGGGGGGTTCTGTGTCCCCCACCCCAAAGCATGTTGTCTCCATGCTGGTGACCTTCCTGTAATTTCCCCAGATCCTTGGATCCCGCTGATAGTTTTAAATCTAGTCACTGCAGGTACTTGCATATTTTTTTTTTATCATATGCTCCATTTGAAATTCACCTGAAAGTGAATTATTCACCTCTAAAACTCAAGCAGAAATACTTTTACTTTCCAGTGGCAAGTCACATCAGTCTTAATCATTGCAATTCCAAATGGCAGTACTAAGATATACTGTACTTGTGCAACTAAGGCTTTGAGCTTGTGTCGATGGCATTAATTTGAAATCAGTTTGAAACGCTTCTGAAATCAATCCAAATTCATTGACAGGGACATTTAACCACCTTTTAACCACCTTTCCGACTTTGCATTCTTTTATGGGAATGAAAAACCCATTTGACATAAAGAAAAGCCTGTTGTCACAGGTTCTTATATCTACTTATTGGTACCATAGTTCTATCTATACCAAAACTCTTTTTTCCCACCTTAAAATGTTACTAAACCCAGGACCCTGTACTCACTATATCTGGACTCCCACAGTACACAGAACACGGAAATGCAATCATTTTAGTAAATACCGTATTTATCGGCGTATAACACGCGCCGGCGTATAACACGCACCCCAAGTTTAGGAGAGAATTTTAAGGAAAAAAACTTTTAGGAGGGAAGTTTAAGGAAAAGAAACTTACATTAAAATGCCCATCAATGCAGCCTCATCAGTGTTCATCTGCAGCCTTTTCAGTGTCAGTGCAGCCTTGTCAGTGCAGCTTTGCCCCAGTGCAGCCTTGTCAGTGCAGCTTTGCCCCAGTGCAGCCTTGTCAATGCAGCCTTGTCCCCAGTGCAGCCTTGTCCCCAGTGCAGCCTTATTAATGCAGCCTTGTCCCCAGTGCAGCCTTATCAATGCAGCCTTGTCCCCAGTGCAGCCTTGTCCCTGCAGCCTTGTCCCCAGTGCAGCCTAGTGTCCATGCCTCCTGCCGCTGCCGCCATACACATAGAAGTAGTTTTAAATATGGCGCCGCGGAGTTCGGAGAGACTCGGCGCCGGCGGAAGTGAACGAACGCCGCCGAGATACACATAGCCGAGGGTTCTCGGCTCTTTCCGGCGCCGCTCACAGTCCTGCCCAGTCCCGCCCTATGATGGACATAACACAGGTCCAATGGCGGGACTGGGCGTGACAGTGAGCGGCGCCGGAAAGAGCCGAATACACCCGACTATGTGTATCTCGGCTCTGTGAATTCGGCGGCGCTCGTTCAGCACCGCCGAGTCCTTCCGAAGTCCGCGGCGCCATATTTGAAACTACTCGCTATGTAAATATAAAAAAGCAAAAGAGAGGGGTAGTGGGACTTTAAATGAGGCATGGGTATGTCTTTGAGATGGTCTAGGATACCTTATATTATATTAACTATCACCACCCCATAAGGGGCTTTTTAGCTGTATAGCCATAAAGAATTGCTGATCAAGAAAATGCATAGACATCAGTTCATGAGTAATAATAATAATAATATAATGCATCATAATATACAATACATAAATCATGCACATTGAGGCATAATAAAAATAGTAATAATAATAGTAGTCATGTTGATAGAAACGTTGTTTATAAACGCTGTTTATAAGATATTGACATAATTGATACAGGCAATAGAATGGATATACAAAAAAGGTGAACAAGGTATTCCGGATAACAATGTTAGTAAAAATGGTATGCGATAGAATTCATAGATGAAACAAACTTGAAATGGCAACCCTGAGTGTAGACTCTACGCGTTTCATGGCGTTTAAAGCCAATCATCAGGAGTGGGATGCATCAAGAGATGACTTTTGGCAACAGCCCAGTACATAACCCAACAGTCCAATTATGGAATAGTGAACGTGGCCCTGAGAGAGCTGTCTCCCCCGGGGTTGAGGCCAAGGACACACAAGGCTGACCCCCAAACCGAAAAACTCCATGGGAGCTGGAGAATCGAAGAGGGGGTGGAGAGGAACAGCAGCCAAGGAGAGAGCCAGACAGCTAAAACCCACTTCCAAGGTAGGAGGCATACAGGTATGGGCCACAGATGAAGTTCTGAGGTGTGGATGAAGACCCATATATCCTCTCCTCCTGAGAACATGTTGGGGGTCAGCCTTGTGTGTCCTTGGCCTCAACCCCGGGGGAGACAGCTCTCTCAGGGCCACTTTCACTATTCCATAATTGGACTGTTGGGTTATGTACTGGGCTGTTGCCAAAAGTCATCTCTTGATGCATCCCACTCCTGATGATTGGCTTTAAACGCCATGAAACGCGTAGAGTCTACACTCAGGGTTGCCATTTCAAGTTTGTTTCATCTATGAATTCTATCGCATACCATTTTTACTAACATTGTTATCCGGAATACCTTGTTCACCTTTTTTGTATATCCATTCTATTGCCTGTATCAATTATGTCAATATCTTATAAACAGCGTTTATAAACAACGTTTCTATCAACATGACTACTATTATTATTACTATTTTTATTATGCCTCAATGTGCATGATTTATGTATTGTATATTATGATGCATTATATTATTATTATTATTACTCATGAACTGATGTCTATGCATTTTCTTGATCAGCAATTCTTTATGGCTATACAGCTAAAAAGCCCCTTATGGGGTGGTGATAGTTAATATAATATAAGGTATCCTAGACCATCTCAAAGACATACCCATGCCTCATTTAAAGTCCCACTACCCCTCTCTTTTGCTTTTTTATGCTTATACAGGGATGGAGACATGGTTATGGTAACTGTGGGGCCCAATCAGGTCAACTGTTTTATAATACTCGCTATGTAAATGTCGGCGGCGATCGCCGACATTCACATAGTGATAGCGGGGATCGGCGTATAACACGCACCCACGACTTTCCCCTGATTTTAAGGGGAAAAAAGTGCGTGTTATACGCCGATAAATACGGTATAAACTGCCGAATACCTTTTCTCATCAGCAGTATATAGCAGTCGTGTGACTTCTATCAGTGCCTGGTTAAAGCTTGTAGGTAGAGTTTTCATACAGCACTGGCTGTCCTATCAGGACCCTCCGATTCTCTGTCTGAAATGTGCTGATTGGCCCTGTGCTGATCACATGCACTCCCCAAAGAAAAAAAAAGCTCTCCAGCAACACACCAAACTGAGCATGTGGAGCCTGACTCCAGTAACTCTCTTATCCGGACATGTTTTGGGGACAATGCAAGAAGGGAAGGATCTGTGCATACAAGACCGAACATCCTTTTTACACAATGCAGAGGATTAACCCCTTATGTTCCACAGTGAGTATAACAAGCATGCTTTACTGCATATACAGACTGATTTTTCTGTTGTAATACTTTAATGAAGAACAATTTTGAAAAGAAAAAAGTGTAATATCAGGTATATGAAGCGTTCCTACCATACCCGATTGGTATAAATTTATAAATCAATAATTCTTTCTAATGAGCTAAGCCTGCAAAAGGCAATCATTACTATGGTTCATAAAATATGATTTGGACCTCAGAAGTAATGTTAAAGTCATTGGTCATGCACCACAGGAGCAGCATATCCATAGAAATGGGCATGTCTTAAGATGGCTGTACATACCCCATTTCTATGCCTGTCCTTTAGTGCTTTGATGACAAGCAGATGTCTTTCTATCCATCGTACCTGCTGGACTGGCAGTACCTTCATTTGTTCGATTATCTATTTTAGCTGCAGCAAAAATGTGTTTCAGAAACAGAAGAAATAGATGGAAAGCTTTTATGACAACAGGCACTTTTAATGAGAAATGGCTAAATTCCATGGGGTAATGTTTAAAACAGAAAGCATGTGACTGGTCACTACTCCCATAGCTCAGTAAAGTTTCATTAATGCCTTCACACTGACACATATAAAAACATTCTCCCTGTGCCACTTGACTTTGAAAACCTGTCCTCCATTAAAATCTTTTACAGTCCTGTGAAATGGGAGCTCGCAGCAGAAATGATGTTTAAGGTTCAAGTAATAAAAGGGTTATGATGAGGTGCAACAATCCCATGCGATAATACCTTCCAGAAAACAGAAGACAAATCAAGAATGAAGAAAAATTTCTGACGTCTAGTTCATTAAAAAGACAGACTGATTTCATTAAAAAAAAAAAAAAAATGAAAACAAAATTATTATGGTTATTTGTAGGGAAGAAGCGAGCATCGTATTCAGCGCCACACTCTCTAGATCCTCTTCAGGTTTATGGGGTTTACAACAAGTCCAACCTCCTTTCTATGTGGCTCCTTTCCTGGCAATCAGACAATATGGAATCAGCAGCTGGTGGGAAGGATTGCACAAGAGTGAAAAGATAGCAACTTAGTCCTCTTCATCCTCACTGATGTCATAAGCATTGGCTGCAGATCGAGACCTTCTGCCTGGAGATGCAGGTGGGGAGGTTCTGGAGAAGGGCCAGCGGAAAGATGGGGAAGGAGAGCGTTCCCGCGCAGGACTGCTGCTTGGGCTTTGTTTAGGGCTGATGGCCTGAAGCATTCTCCCCTTGCCTTCCTTCAGCATGTGTTTCTGTAAAATAGAGAATTATGTTCAAATACCTGCCTTTTTATTATGCGGTTCTATTTAAAGCTGAACTCCAAGCACCCTTAAAGCAGAACTATACCCTCCTAACCTTTACAGTCACGGAAGCTGCCATCTTAGCTTCCGTTTAATCTGCAGTTGCCATGGTGATGCACATGTGATCAGCAATGACACAAACCATTTGATGGCTTGACAGTTGGACTGCAATCACAAACAACTCTGACAGTTATCATTCATGACATGCCTTGAATGTAACTGTTGTGGTAACAGTTAAATTGATGGGTTTAGTCCTGCATTAAGCACAACTTTTTGAGCAGTAATGGAAAAAAAAGTTTAGAAATAAAAGTGTTGTTTCAGACTGCAATATGTGGATTAACATTCGCCGACATGGATAGAGCATTTATTCTATGTTCCATTCTAAAACTAGGAGTATGCACCAAATGGATTGGTTACCAAATACGTGATCACCATGACAGCCAATCATCATAATCACATCCAGTTTGTCTCAAACCTGCAAGACTGACTTGTATAAATGAGTAGAATTACTGTAAAAGGCTTTTTTTTTTTTTAAATGCAACTAAAAACGGATAGTCTAAAATAAGCAAAAAATGAAATTTTTAAAAATTTTGTCTGTCTATTTGCTGGCCTATAATAATAGAAAAATAAAAAATAAAAACATGAACATGTATATACTGTATTAGTAAAGTTGAACTCAAAGGCAAAGTAATAATTGTTATTGCCACGTTAACTGACACATACTGGGCATCAAGACTTCATTAATCCCCCATCCTGAAATGGTTAACGTGGTTTAACTGCCTTCCTTAAAGTGGTTTCTAAACCTCAGACATGAAATACAGTGGGGGAAATTATTATTTCATCCCCTGCAGATTTTGTAAGTTTGCCCACTTACAAAGAAATGAAGGTTCTACAATTTTTGTATGTCATATTTGTATTTTAAATGATAGAGACAGAATATCAACCAAAAATCCAGAAAAAGCACATAAAACAAACGCTATAAATTGAGTTGCAGTTCAGGGAGTAAAATAAGTATTTAATCCCCAAGCAAAACATGAATTGTACTTGGTGGAGAAACCCTTGTTGGCAAGCACAGAGGTAAGATGTTTCTTGTAGTTGGTGGCCAGGTTTGCACACATCTCAGGAGGGATTTTGGTCCACTCTTCTTCACAGATCTTCTCTAAATCCTTAAAGTTTCTTGGCTCTCTCTTGGCAAGTCCAAGTTTCAGCTCCCTCCATAAATGTTCTTTAGGATTAAGGTCTGGGGACTGGCTAGACCACTCCATGAAATTAATGTTCTTCTTCTTGAGCCACGTCTCTGTTGCCTTGGTGGTATGTTTTGGGTTATTGTCCTGCTGGAAGACCCATCCATGACCCATCTTCAGTGTTCTGGCTGAGGGAAGAAGGTTCTCATCCAAGATTTTACAATACATGGCCCCATCCATTGACCCTCAATGTGGCAAAGTCGGCCTGTACCTTTAGCAGAGAAACAGACCCAAAGCATCATGTTTCCACCACCGTGCTTGACTGTAGGGATGGTGTTCTTAGGTTCAGTCAGCATTTTTTTTCCTCCAAACACGGCGGGTAGAGGTAATGCCAAAGAGCTCAATTTTGGTCTCATCTTACCACATCTTAGAACACCATCCCTACAGTCAAGCACAGAGGTGGAAACATTATGCTTTGGGGCAGTTTGTCTGTTAAAAGTACAGGCCAATTTTGCTGCATTGAGGGGCCAATGGATGGGGCCATGTATTGTAAAATCTTGGATGAAAACCTTCTTCCCTCATCCAGAACACTGAAGATGGGTCATGGATGGGTCTTCCAGCATGACAATGACCCAAAACATACCACCAAGGCAACAGAGAAGTGGTTCAAGAAGAATCACATTAAGGTCATGGAGTGGCCTAGCCAGTATCCAGACATTAATCCTATGGAAAATTTAGGGAGGGAGCTGAAACGTCATGTTGCCAAGCAACAGTCAAGAAACCTTAAGGATTTAGAGAAGATCTGTAAAGAAAAGTGGACCAAAATCCCTCTTGAGATGTGTGCAAACCTGGTCACCAACTACAAGAAATGTCTTACCTCTGTGCTTGCCAACAAGGGTTTCTCCACCAAGTACTAACTCATGTTTTGCTTGGGGATCAAATAATTATTTTACTCACTGAACTGAAACTCAATTTATAACATTTGTATCATGTGTTTTTTTTCTGTGTTTTTGGTTGATATTCTGTCTCTATCATTTAACATACACCTATGATACAAATTATAGACACTTCATTTCTTTGTAAGTGGGCAAACTTACAAAATCTGCAGGGCATCAAACAATTATTTTCCCCACTGAATGAACAAACATTATCCCTCTGTGTACTTGTCTCAGTTAAGAGCACTAAAGGCTGTACACATGGGACAAATATTTGGCGGCATTGGCCAGTTCAATAGAAACTGACATTAGGCCCATGTGTACGGCAGCCAGTCTGACAGAATCCAGATGTTCGGCCGGCTTCGGTTTGAAGGGGCATGGCCAAAAAAGGTCTGCCGATTGGCTCCCGGTCAGCGCTCTCAGCCAATGTGTGTTCTGGCGGGGAGCAGTCCCCCTGTCAGAACACAAAAGCTCAGCAGGGGAGATTGCTGTACTGACATCAGATTGTTAGTACAGCAGCTCCTCCTGAGCTCTTCAGTTTTTTTTAGTTTGTACTAGGCTTAAGTGTACCTTCTGTCTGCTGTTTTGTTCCTCTGCTATCAGGATGAGTCACTTATGACAACAATAGAAAAAAGGTGACAGGGGAGGGAGCTCCAGGTGATTGACAGCCTCATCTCTGTTTCTGTTTGAAGGGGGGGGGGGGTTCCTTCCCTTCAATCGGCTCTCAGAGCTCTCCTCACTGAGCTCCTCACTGAGCTCTTCTTTTCTGAATGCTCAGACAAGTTTTATAAATTCTGCACTTTGAACAGATGTAGAGAAGACTGCAGATAAACAGGTACATTATACAGTGCATTCATAAAGTATTAGACCCCCTTCACTTTTTCATTTTGGTTATGTTGCAGCCTGATAGTATAGTTGTTTAAAAAAAGAAAATTCTTATTATTCTACACTCAGTACCCCATTCATGAATACTTTATGAATGCACTGTATGTAGGAGGATTTGTTTCATCTCTGTGTATCACCTGAGGCCAATCTCTTCACTGGGCATATGTAAGGATTTATAACCACTTTAAGTCTGGTTCGCATGATGCTATGCAGCATCTCCAAAATTTTAGTCTGTGGGAGTGTATTACAAGCATGCAATCAACTTCTGTTTGGGATTTCTCAATAGCTCCTAGGACTACTTGTCTCGGCCGCCCTTGCACGTAGCTATGCCCAGGCATTTTCTTGCAAGCAGAGTCAGGTCAGAACCATGAACACCAACAGCACTGCCTAGAACAATCACTGCCAAAATCAGTAAGTCAATCAAGGGACAAAGGCACAGCATTTTTCTCTACCTAGCAGCATAAGCTTTGTGGCCAAACATACAGTAGTTTTTTTTATACAGGCAGTCAAAGGGAAACATCTTGGGCCAGACCAAAAATGACACTAAGCCATGTTTTCAAGAAGAATGAAATAGAGTCCTACCTCCTTTGATTGAAGTGGAACTACATTGTATCTGGGCACCACAAACTGAAAACATTTCATTCATTTTTATTATTCAAAGCAAATTTCGCCATTTGTCCATACTTTATTTTGTTGAGAAATCTCATTGGAATACACCCCCTAGCATTTCTTGAGTAAGTGCAGACAATTCATGTAGCATTTACTTTCTGAAATCCATCTACCCTTAGGTCAAGCATGCAGGCAGGAGGGTGTGCTTAGCTGAGAAAACCCCTCCTCCCCTCCAGATGAAAGAAAACTAAATGTACATGGAGACTACTGAGATGCATGACATCATTTCGGCTTTGGCCAGAAAGTGGACGTGCAGCTTACACCATTGGTGCGGTCCCTGTGTGCTGGTATGACTGACTCCTGCGCCGACCAATGAAGATGTCCGAAGATCAGCACGGACTTCGGACCATTAGAGAGGAGGTAAGTATAGTGCCTTTATGATGCGGAGTTTTGTGGAAAGTCAGTTTTAACTGTTCAATCAAAATAGTTAAATAGCATAACAGTATGTATTAACAAAAGTATTCCTGTAGTTTACTAAAATAACACTGAATTATGAATTCCACACTTTAGTAAATTCCAAATCTGGTTGTTCTGTGAAAAGGTCACTTATCAATATACCGAGTAACACAAAGATCTCAATCTGCAGAGTGAGCTAGCGTTAGCTCTAAAGGAGGACCTTTACTTACCAAAGCTCCTTCTGGGCCAAACATTTCCAGGAAGTTTCCAATGAATTCCCTGGACTTTTCCTCCCATTTCTGGATCAAGTCAATGCTTTTCACTTCTACCTTCTCCAGAAATTCCTTAGACTTTTCCTCTACATCCTTTACTTTCTTTTTCACCTTGTCCACACGCTCCTGCAGGTTGTACTTCTTCTCCTGAAATCAGAACAGACAGACAATCAATCTCACCTTGTGCGATACCAGTTTTTTTCAGAAGTAATCATGGTGTATCCTTTCTAATGTGTTAAATTCTAGTGCATTGGATCTACCAAAAAATGGGAGAATAAATTCTATAAACCAAGGTACATACACAGAAATACTCACAGTAGCGCAACAGTAACACGTGCTGAATATCAAAATACAATGATGTAGAAAATGTAAACCATATTTTGAAAGGATCGAAAAAAACAGGAAAAAGTGTCCTATAACAGTCCTTTTTATCCAATGAAAAAATATATATAAGTAATTCCCAGTGCTGTCCCTAATTAGGAAAAACCACCATAAGGGATTTTTTCCCTAATTAGGACAGCACTGGGAATTAATTACCGTATATATATATATATTTTTTTTTTTCATTGGATAAAGAGGACTGTTATTGGACTTTATTTTTCAGTTTTTTTCAATCTTCTTAGAATATGATGTACATTTTCTACATCATTGTATTTTGATATTCAGCACCCGTTACTGTTGCACTACTGTGAATACCGGTATTTCTGTGTATGCACCTTGGTATATAGAATTTATTCTCACTTTTTTGATATTTATGTTTATAAGTAGCAGCATTGATTACAAATATTTTATTATTTTTCCCACTATGATTTTGAGCGGAAGTGACGTGAGAGGCGACCAAACACCGTTGTTTTCAGCTTTTATGCGCTTTTTACCTTACATTGATGTAAGCATCCATTTGTCTTTTTTTAAAAAAAAGCTTATTTTAAATGATTTCACATATGGGAGGCATTCTAGCTATTTCATTCCCTTATGTGGTTTGGAGTCATTAGCGATACTTCAAGAGCCTGGAGTCTATACAGAGGAGATAAGGAAAGGAACACACCAAGAAAGGACCATCACCCCATCTGTCCCTAAGACTTTCTTTTCATAGTTATGAGGTGAGAGTTCTGGGAGCACTGAGGTGATTGGTGAAAGCACTGTGATCGTTGGAAGTTCAATTCAGAAGGACTTTGCACCTTTATAGATCACTGGGACATTTCAGTTTAATGAATCATTTGGCTTGATTCACTTATTATTGTATTTATTTGTCACTTTTTATCGGATTTGATGTATGATTAATTACACATATAAGCATAAGAGGAATTGCGCAAGATCACTTTATTATTAATTTACGTGTACTGTGAACACAGATATTGCAGCATTTCCATCATCACTTTTGCTTTAGTCACGTTATAATTTCTGATTTTATTACATTTATTTCTTTACCTGGTAGCACAGGGGATCATAAACATATCTTTCTTTATCGTTTTATTAACTGAATAATAGGTAGTGTGCTTTGTACAGCACCTTTATCCATTGTACTACCTTATGAATTAAACCAAAGAAAAAAAAAAGGACCTTATGTCAAAAATGTACTAAAGATCTCCATAAAGTCACTTGGGACAAAGAGTCTATTCATAGATATACTCTTATAATACATTTAAATGCATTATGACCATTGCATTAACCACTTGCCGACCGGCCGCCGCAGTTGTACTGCGACAGAATGGCACGGCTGGGCGAAACGACGTTTTGCCCTGTGGCCACTAGAGATGCGTGTGCCTGCTGCTCGCCCCCAGAGCCGTTGTGAGTGCCCAGCGGTCACAAACACTGCCGGGCTCCCGCGATCGCTGCTGACACACGGAGAACCAGGATCTGTGTGTGTAAACACAGTTTCCGGTTCTCTGATGGGAGAAGAGACAGATCATCTGCTCATAAAGAGTATGAACAAGCGATCTTTTATCTCCCCTACACAGTCCCCTCCCCCCTTCAGTTAGAACACACACTAGGGAACACAATTAACCCCTTGATCGCCCCCTAGTGTTAACCCCTTCCCTGCCAGTGACATTTTTACAGTAATCAATGCATTTTTATAGCACTGATCGCTGTATAAATGCCAATGGTCCCAAAAATGTGTCAAAATTGTCCGATGTGTCCGTCATAATGTTGCAGTCCCGATAAAAATCGCAGATCGCCACCATTACTGGTAAAAAAGATAATAATAATAAAAATGCCATAAAACTATCCCCTATTTTGTAGATGCTATAACTTTTGCGCAAACCAATCAATATACGCTTATTGAGATTTTTTATACCAAAAATATGTAGAAGAATACATATCGGCCTAAACTGAGGGAAAAAAAGTTTTTTTATAGATTTTTGGGGGATATTTATTATAGCAAAAAGTAAAAAATATTAGGTTTTTTACAAAATTGTCGCTCTTTTTTTGTTTATATCGCAAAAAATAAAAACTGCAAAGGTGATCAAATACCACCAAAAGAAAGCTCTATTTGTGTGAAAAGAAGGACATCAATTTTGCTTGGGTGCAATGTCGCACGACTCCGCAATTGTCAGTTAAAGCAGCGCAGTGCCGAATCGCAAAAAGTGCTCTGGTCGGGAAGGGGGTAAAATCTTCCAGGGCTGAAGCGGTTATTATGAGCGGTTTCCACCTCAGCATGTTAGCACTTATAAATGCCTTGAAAGCACTATCTGCAATTCAGAGCAGGTTTAATTTAAAGAATTGAAAGGCATCCTAGAAGGAAGACTCACTATATACTGCACAAGCTAAGACTAGCTTTGACTTTTGTTTTCAGCACACTGAAGTATGTAACAGACGTTATCACTGCAATAATGAGACCAATGCATTGTAGTTAATTCAGTAACAGCTGCTTGTAAAACCTAATAAGCAAACAGTCCACAATTTTCCTTTTATCATTTTCCAGTGAAGCTCTGAATTTGCTGTGGGGAACATGGATCTTTTATGGGATGTATATTTCCCAGAGCACAAGCTGAAAAATAAGAAACTACCAGCCCTCACGTTTATGAAGCTGACATTAAGCTCCTTTGCAGTGTAGCCACGTTGAAGATTTCGGCGAGCATAGACATCATAATCTCGCACAATCCTAGTAATGATGTCAGATGTAGAGATTCCTTCTGTGCGCTGGGTTGGTGCAAACATTCCTGTGTAGATAAGAGTAAAAATTTAATTTTCTTCTACATAGCATCATACATAATGATATAGAATATACACATTTCTGTGTGTGCTTTATGGCCTGTAAGGCTCCGTTCATGAGTTTGATGCGACTTTACACTCTCTGGCACCGAAGTCACAGCAAAGTAGCGCAGGAACCTTTTCAAAGTTGATGTGACTAAGTTGCATAAATTTGAACGGGTTCCATTTAAATCAATGGGCTACGACTTGCCATGCGCCTTAATGTGTCCAAAGTCGCACAAGTGTGAACAGAGCCTTATGGTAGAAGAGACTGACCTGCGTCTTTTATGTGCTGGTAAACGTCATCACTTTCTGCAGATGAGTAAGGGATATCATCATGTGCCACAAAGTCAATCTATAAAACGGGAGGAAAACATTACATACACAGGTTAGATGAAAAACATTTTCACTTATATAAATTAATGAAAAGAAATATTATAAGTGCCACTCTGTCAGGATGATGTAAATTAGAAAAAATTAAAACTATTATTAGGACTTCTTTATTGGGTATATTCTCTAGCTTTTTTTCCCATCTAGTTGAGTAGATCTGTTATTATTGATTTGGTTTATTTATCTATTTAGTGCAGGCATTCTGCAAAGCTGTACAATGTTATGACATTCATGCTTGCCCCTGCTGCCAAAAGGAACATGCAACTGAAATGGGTCTAACAGTCACATCCTATAGGGTTAAAAGAGAAGTATGTTTTTTTTTTTTTTTTTTTTTTTATTTGCCCACTATACCTACCTGGGTGGATGCTGCATCTATCCTCCGCCGCCTCTGCACTGAGAACCAAACCATTTAACATCGCCGAAGGCTCGGTTCTCTCAGCTCCCCAAGCAGAGAGCTGCTGACTGTCAGTCAGCAGCTCTCCTCTCTGCTCCTCCACGCTCATTGGAGCGCTGAGCTGTGGAGGGTCAGGGAGCGGCCGTCTCAGTCTCTCAGCAGCCATCAGTCCAGGCACCTGGCGGATCCAGACTTTGTCACGATGACACAGTGCCTGGACTGATTCCAGTGACTTCAGCAGAGAGCAGACTTCAGTGAATTGCACTCCTGTGACCCGTAGGAGAAGCCCAGCCAAACAAGCTCAGGCTGGACTTCTTCTTTAATGCTGAGTGGAAATCAATCAATGGATCAGTATGCATTTTGGGGGGTGTGACAAAACAATAGCAAACCCACATAAACACAAACAGAACAGAAAAACTTGGTTCTGATAGAATCCTGCTGGCAAAACAACTTAAGTCCCCAGTGCTGCAAGGCTGCATTGCTAAACCATTAAGCCACCACCAAGCCCCATGCTGTAGCAGCGAAATGCACTTCCAGAAATTGTATTTAAATGACAATTATACTTCAGCCTCAACTGTTGTTTTAAGAGGCAAATCAGTGAAGTGATCAAGTGTACATTCACCTGCATGCAAATAATGTGGATATTCTTAAAACTGGTAATGGCTGATGGATCATGCCTGCTCCAACTATTATTTCAGAGAGGCAACCTTGTGGAGTGGATCCTCTCTCACCCTGTGCTCCTCAAGGAATTCTGGGGTGAGCGTCCATGGTGCGTTCCTCACCACCTCATCTACGTAGCGACAGTGCTGAACTGCATCATACCGTTCTTCCTCATTCATCACTGTGAAGCCCTTCAGGTTATGTGTCAACTCATCACTACAGACTAAAAAAAGAAGAGTCATCTAATTAGATCAATTCACAGAAAAATATATTGATTGCCTGGATCAACCATTAATTATTAAAGTAAGAAAAAAAAAAAATATATATATATAGTTTATCAATCTTTCATATAGATGGTATAACCAAAAAGACACAGTCCTAGCGACCCTAAGAGGCATATAACAAAAAAGAGAGAATATAGTTCTCCCAAGAGGACCCACTTCTAGGACACAGTGATTGATTTAAAAAGTTTTATTATATTGAAAACACACAGAAATTAATGAAAAAGAGGGGACTAACAGTTTACCACACATGTAGTTTAAAAATAGGACAACGTTGTCATATGTTAAAAAGAAGGGGAATCGCAGCTGCGCATACCATTCACACCCACATTCACAGTATCCAAATTGAAACAATCATTTTAGTCAAACATTAGCACTTGTAATTGCAGACTTAGTAGTATAAAGCTCAATTCTCAGAAGCCAAAATTATAATACTGATGCAGTTACAGAGCAACTTGGTTGTAGACTAAAAATAGTGAGTCAAAAAACCTGTATAGATGTGGGTTGTGTTAGGTGAATTGGTGAGTTCATAGCTGCCATGTACTCAAAAAACACACTGGGTATCGTTATTGCTGTTCACAAATGGATTATGATCAGTCCCTTTGCATTTTGAATAACTAGACAGATTACACCTGGTGAAGCAGGGAAGTAATTATATTGAAGCTGAGAGTGTTCAATGTAATAAAACTTTTTTGAATCAATCACTGTGTCCTAGAAGTGGTCCACTTGGGAGAACTATATTCTCTATTTTTTGTTAGATCAATTCACAGCACTACTAGAGCACTATCGTGCATAGGTTGGGAACACATGAACATTTCATTAAACAGACATACAATGTGCTAACAAAAGGTACATGAATGCTATATATAAGTGTCAAGGGCTAAACTGTAATCCTCTAATATACAGTGGTTCCATCTTTAATGCATATAAAGCCATATCAGACCAAAAAGTGTTAAAAAAATACATTGGCAAGCAAAGTAAGCATTGGCATGGAAGAGTAAACACAGTATGGATAAAATGCATTTTCCATATGAAACTCAGTAGTGCTCTAGTATTAAATGCAAACCAGTGTGCAGACACTTTGTATGCTTTACTTCAAGAGGAAATGTAGACATGCCTTTTCCTTTCACCTCTATGAAAGAAGCTTTGTATACCTCATATAAGCCGAGCAAAGTCAGCAACACAGCCCACAAAGTTCCTTGTGTGGGTACAAATTCTGCAAAATGGTCAAAAACGTACAACTCTCAGCAGCCACATGTCCCCTAAGTCTGCCTCCCTGCCAAAGACTTGCCTTACCTCCTACAATCAGGTATGTGTTAGGAAAGAGATTCTTTGCTTGCATTAAAGCTCGGGCGTGCCCAGAGTGGAATAAGTCGAAGATACCATCCGCATAAACCCTCACTGGTCTGTCAGCTGCAGAAACATAGAAAGAACACAAAATATTATTATTATAGGTCTGCCATGCAGAAACTACGCAAAGCAAAAGGTGAGCTGAGCGCAGTTGTTGCTAATTTAAGATTTCATTTTTGCAGTGCAGTTGAAAGAATTCTTCTACTCTATATAAGCATCAGTCATTTCTATTGTCCACGTTCAGAAATAGGTCACGGATGTTGTACCTTAGCTTAAAAAAAAAAAAAGGAAAAGGGAACTGGCCCTGGGCCAGAGCGCATATATGTTATATGGTTCCTGTTGTTGGCCAGCTTGCCTGCCATATTCCTGAGGCAAACTCTCCACAAATGGTGGCCAGAGCACAAAATTGAGGACATTATCCTGCAATAGCAGACTTTGGCCATTATTTTGGCAGTCTGTTTTCTGTCAACAGCTGAATGCACCAAGGCCTTCATCAGCAAAATAAGCTACATCACTGATGCCCCTCTGTTGACCTCAAGGCCTGAGTTAGAAACCTATCAGATTGCATGCATTCAAAGTAAAATACTGGTAGGTGGCTGTGGGCAACAGCGTAAGGAGCTCTCTCTCTCTGGACTTTCATGTCCGCATGTGTGAATGGTTGACAGCTTATCCCAGCAGTATTTCTCTAGAATCATTTGATAGTATACTAAGTGGAAGGAAGGGTCTTCCTGTTACGAAGTGAGTTACTACATTTTCTAAAAAAATAAATAAATTAAAACCCCATTCCAGTATATAGGGTGCATCCGTAAAGTATTCACAGCGCTTCACTTTTTCCACATTTTGTTATGTTACAGCCCTATTCCAAAATGGATTAAATTCATTTTTTCATTAAAGTTCTACAAACAATACCCCATAATGACAACGTGAAAGATAAATGGAAAAATGACAACGTGAAAGAAGTTTGTTGGAAATCTTTTCAAATTTATTAAAAATAAAAAATGGAAAAAAAAATCCCATGTACATAAGTCTTTACAGCCTTTGCTCAATACTTTGTTGAAGCACCTTTGGCACTATTTATAGCCTCAAATCTTTTTGAGTATGATGCTACAAGCTAGGCACACCTATTTTTGGGCAATTTCTCCCATTCTTCTTTGCAGGACCTCTCAAGCTCCATCAGGTTGGAGGGGGGGGGGGGGCGTCGGTGCACAGCCATTTTCAGATCTCTCCAGAGATGTTCAATCGGGTTCAATATTGGGCCAGTCAAGGACATTCATAGAGTTGTCCTGTAGCCACTCCTTTGTTATCTTGGCTATGTGCTTAGGGTCATTGTCCTGCTGGAAGATGAACCTTCACCCCAGTCTGAGGTCCAGAGTGCTCTGGAGCAAGTTTTCATCAAGAATGTCTATGTACATTGCTGCATTCATTTTTTCAATGGACCTTGACAAATCCCCCAGTTCCTGCAGCTGAAAAACCAACCCCACAGCATGATGCTGCCACCATCATGTTTCACTGTAGAGATGGTATTGGCCAGGTGAGGAGCGTTGCCTGGTTTCTTGCAGAAATGACACTTGCCATTCAGGCCAAAGAGTTAAATCTTTGTTTCATCAGACCAGAGAATTTTGCTTCTCATGGTCTGAAAGAGTGGCTTCTGTCTGGCCACTCTACCATACAGGCCTGCTTGGTGGAGTGCTGCAGAGATGGTTGCTCTTCTGGAAGGTTCTACTCTCTCCACAGAGAAATGCTGGAGCTCTGTCAGAGTGACCATCAGGTTCTTGGTCATCTCCCTGACTAAGGCCCTTCTCCCCCAATCGCTGTTTGGCTGGGCGGCCCACTCTAGGAAGAGTCCTGGTGGTTCCAAACTTCTTCCATTTATTGATGATGGAGGCCACTGCATTCATTGGGACACTCAAAGTTGCAAATATTTCTCTGTACCCTTCCCCAGATCTGTGCCTCGATACAATCTGGTCTCAGAGGTCTACAGACAATCCCTTGGACTTCATGGCTTGGTTTCTGCTCTGACATGCACTGTTAACTGTGGGACCTTAAATAGACAGGTATGTGCCTTTGCAAATCAGGTCCAATCAACTGAATTTACCACAGGTGGACTCCAATCAAGTTTTAGAAACATCTCAAGGATGATCAGTGGAAACAGGATGCACCTGAGCTCAATTTTTTGTGTCATGGCAAAGGCTGTGAATACTTATGTACATGTGATTTTTTCCATTTTTTTTATTTTAAATAAATTTGCAAAGATTTCCAACAAACTTCATTCACGTTGTCATTATGGGGTATTTTTTGTAGAATTTTGAGGAAAATAATGAATTTAATTAATTTTGGAATAAGGCTGTAACATAACAAAATGTGAAAAAAATTAAGCGCTGTGAATACTTTCCTGGATGCTCTGTATACACAAGGACATAAGTGACATGGAAAAGGTTGTTTGTTTTTTTTTTTTGGTAAATATACATTTGGAATGAATCTGGTTTTTGCTTGTAAAATAACGTCTGTTGTATTATGAAATAATCTTAGGCTTTATGTAATGAGCACAGCAGTTAAACAGGTATGATGAAATGCTGCAATACAGTGTACTTCGCTCATAAAGAAAAATGGATGAAATAAGCCAGAAATGTTAACCCTTCTGTGCCCAAAAATCATTAAAGCTTAGATCTCCAGGCCAAATTTTTCAGTCATTTAACCTGGCTATTGATCTACGATTAATTTGCTCACCTAAATATTTTTTATATGTAAGGACACCTAGAGATTTAATTTGGTACACTGTTTTAATAATAATAAAAAAAAAAACCCTCATGCTCTGTTCTCTATATAAAAAAAAAAAAACATTGTTAAAAGTTATTTTTTTAATACTATACTTGTATCAGATATGTACAGTATCAAACAGAAGCACACTGCTATTTAGAGGCTGCAGTGGCATCAGCAAATTGTTTTTGTTTTTTTTTTCTGAGCAAAAGTTTCAACTTGCATGTGATCGCTATGTCACCGCCGAAAACACTGTTTCTCTGGGCCCCAATCATTAGAGGGGACTGAAGCTGTCAGTGACAGATGGGTTTGACCGATAGCAGCTATGCAAAGTGTTGGTGGGTAGCTATTAAGGGGCATCTTTTTAATGTACACCCCAGGCCCCAGTACTCTATAATGTGAGCAATGATTGGTGAAAAGGTAATAAGTGATCTGTGCTAGCCTTACTATAAAGGCAGCCCATTTGTTAGTCAGTTTTTTCGTTCAACTGGCAACTGACCCGATTCCCTCATCCACACATTGGGGTGGATGAGGGAATCTTCCCCACTGTCATTGTATTCTGACAGCAAGGAGGCTTCCCCGCTGTCAGGTTACACAGATCAGCACTGCAGTCTGTAGCCTGCAGCACTGATGGAGCAGGGAAAATCTGACTGGGCTATTGTACAGAAGATGATCATTAGTAGATCATCTTCTGTACAACCACAGTGCCCACACATGGATCCAAAATGTGGCCAGTCCCTGCTGAACTGGGCGAATTTCTATCCAGCTTAACATGTCCCCATGCTATCATTATCTTCTGCAGTACATCTCCAACTGTCCACAGCCTCTGACCATAATTTGGTCTATTCTTAGTGTACAGCCTAACTCTGTACTGCGTATGTACATAATTTACAAAATCAGAAGCCAGCCAACAGCCAAGGAGGAATACAACAGGACCCAGAAGAATAGTTGGTAGGGGGCCCAGCAGTTTCAGAATCCTGGACCCATCATCACTGAAGGACAGCACAGTTGAAGGTAGTTATGCTGTGAACTTGCATGTTCTAATGAAAACTCCACCCCCCTCCCCAACAAGTGTATTTCTGTTTTAGCAAGCAAGTAGGGTGGGTGTAAGCAACTTTAGGTACCTGTAATAAGACAGTTAATAAATATGTTTTTCTACAGTAAAGGTTTTCGTTAAAGGAAAACTGAGAAGCTATTTGACAGAAGATATGAAACCTTTTAAAAGGTGGATGGTCTGACTGGTTTCCATAACTGGTCTCAGTCATTTATGAAATAGAGTGGGGTTATCATGCTTTACCTGCTTGACTCTTTATAAATGTAAAACTAATAACTACATGCAGAATCCAGTGGTAAAGGCACACCACTGTAGTTATGAGCTCCATATGGAAGGCAAAGACCACACCTAACCCCTAGGCTGCATCCAGGGCTGTCACTTCACACAAATGAAGTTGAGCAGGTGTTGAACATAGCTGAAAATAGAATGCAAGCTTGCGACCCTGGCAATGACACCTTCCATCAAAGGTTTTTCAGACACATAATTTGTGCGTGGACAGACTGAAATCATTCTCAGCATTTTGCTTGGTGGAGCAACCGATGAGATGCTACAGGACCTTTGATTGCCTTTTAGCAGATTTCCAGTAAAAGCACTTTACTGCAGTTACTGTAAGATTTGGCACAAATGCTTACACAGCTAATGCAGATGAATTTCAACTTCCTTGCCACCATTTAGGTTTCAGAGAAAAGTGCCATTTACTGACACAGTGGCTGGAGACTCGTATAAACAGATAAGTAATGTAGTAATGAGAAAAACAGTACGTAATATGGCAGACTGTTGAGAAATACTGCGTTGAAGAATGGCTTGTTGAATCAGTATTATGATTTGAAAAAGGAAGTTCTTAATGCTAAAATAATCGTGTTGTATCATGATGTGTCCTTAACTGTTATGTTATGAGGACATTACAGATGGTCACTGAACAATTCATCACACACTGGTATGCATTACTTCCCAATCACACAATATTTTAAGTGGACACATGTTATTTGGTCAAGTGTAAGCTAAAAATGGAGCTTGGCAGCATAGGATTCTAGACAACTAGGATAGAAGCCAAAGCTGGAAATGATCATGTATCTGACTGTGGACTGAAGGAAAATAGGGGAGGCAGGGCATGAGTAGACCAGGAATGGCAAGAAGTGAGAGTTAAGGAACAAGAGACTAGGACTGTGGACTGGGAGAAGAGAGAAGGTAGTGGGATCGAATCATGGACATCAGATGAACGAGTAGGATTGGATCATTACCATCACTGGGAAGAGGAGAGCTGTCAGATATCATAAAATGGAAGGATGAGGGAAATTCCAGAAAATACACGGCAGATAAACAGGGGTGAGCCAGTGATGCTATTGCAGACAATATGGTTTATTTACTAAAGCTCCAGAATGCAAACTCAGGCTCACTTCTGCATTGAAACCAAACAGCTTCCAGGTTTTATTGCCAAAGCTTTATTGAACAAGCTGGGGTTAGAAGCTGATTGACTCCCATGCAGAGCTGCACCAGATTCTGAGTGTACCAGTTTTAGTCCCCCATAGAGTTTACAGCTGTGAGAGAAGCTAGTGTAACAATGAGAAAAGAGGTGAAACACAGGGGTATGGACGATGTTTAGTATTTTGGACATGGCTGAGGAAACAACATTTAGTTGGGACTTGAAGATGGATAAAGAATCTTGTATGTCACCATCGCTGTGCAAAATTATTAGACTTCAACCCCAAATGAC
Source organism: Aquarana catesbeiana (assembly GCF_042186555.1). NCBI lineage: Eukaryota > Metazoa > Chordata > Amphibia > Anura > Ranidae > Aquarana > Aquarana catesbeiana. Next base: position 262,617,633 of record NC_133327.1, on the reverse strand, counting down.
AGGGTAAGTTACAATTTCCCTTTACATCATACAGAAGGGCTGAAATGGAGATGTCCTGTGATCATCTAGCCAGGGGTGAGGATCATGTCATGTAAGCAGTTGGAACAAAACCGGGAATTGTGTGCTCCGAGCAGCTGATCAGGAATGATCACTCAAATCTAGATGTTTCACTATACCCAGAGTAATCACAGGACTTAAAGTGGTTGTAAAGGTACAAGGTTTTTTTTAACCTTAATGTGATATGTCTCGTTTTTTTTTCTTTAAAAATAACAAACATGCCATACTTATCTGCCTTGTGCAGCCTGGATACTCTTCTTCTCAGGTGCCTCGTCGGCACTCCTGGCCCCTCCCTCCTGTTGAGTGCCCCCACTTCAAGTAGCTTGCAATGGGGATACCCGAGCTGAGAGGCCGCTCTGTGTGTTCATTCAGACACGTGGGCCACGGTTTTGGCCTGCCTCCTCTCTCCTCATTGGCTAACTTGACTTTGTCTCAGCCAAATCAGGAGTGAGAGTCCCTCGTGCATATCGCTGGATCAAGATGGGACTCAGGTAAGTATTAGGGGGCTGCTGCACACAGAAAGTTTTTTATCTTAATGCATAGAATGCTTTAAGATGAAAAAAAAAACCTTGTGCCTTTACAACCACTTTAATGCACTCTCTGTATTAAGGGAAAAAAAACCTTCAGGGTGCATCTCCTGAGCCCCCCCTTATAATTGCCTGAGCCGATCTCGATCCAGCAATGTGCATGAGAGCAGAGGCTCCCACTGCTGTCAATCACAGCCAATGAGGAGGGAGCAGGAGGCAAGGCCAAGCCCTGCACTGTGTGTCTTATGGATGCAGGGCTCAGGAGCGAGCACACACATGAAAGCCCCCAAACAAGCAAATGGCTTCCTATGGGGGCACTTGGCAAAGGAAGGAGCCAGAAGCACCAGCCGGGGATCCAAGAAGAGGAGGATTGGGGCTGCTCTGAGCAAATTCATTGCACAGAGCAGGTAAGTATGACATGTTTGCTATTAAAAAAAAAAAAAATTAGAATCACTTTAAAGTGTCAGAATGTACACAGATTCACTTTAAAGTGTCAGAATGTATAATATATATATATATATATATATTTACTTATAAAAGATACAGTATAGACATATATACACACTCACTGTATATGTATAGAGTAAACAGTTAAAACAGAAAAACAGACAATGTTTCACAGTACTATAAATGACCAGTAAAGGTATCCTGAAACTTGAAATTAGAGCTGAAATACTATGCTAGAACAATGTGCTACAGAGTGATTTACTACTTAGAGGAAGTTTATTGAATTGCACAGTTCTCACTTGTTGGCAGGACAGTGTACAATGGAGCTGGAGATTACAGAACAGTTTATACTTACAATAGCTCTAAGTATAGGCTGCCAAGCTACTGTATTCAACAGGCAATGATCCTGGTGAACAACTGTCACCTGACATTTTAAAGTACTCCTGCATCTGTTGGGAAAATAAGCAGATGAATGTCAGCTAGACACCTCAATGTGTTGAAAGGTCTGACTTCTGTTGCTACAGGGTGTCCTGGAAGACCCTTGATGCAATATTTTATATTCTCAAAAAATTGGACCTGAGGAACACCCCAAAACACCTCCCAATGAAATGCAGGCTCAACACCCTATTGTGAGACACCCTACACTGCACCATGGAAAGAGAAGAAAAAATTCCTCAGCCTAGCAGTGGCCATAGCCGAAACCTGATATTCACATTGCTTCCAGTCCTTACTTAGGTTGTAAAAATAGAAATACTTACGTGGCGTCCCCATTTTTGCTTCTTCCATTGTTACTCTCCTGTATGGCTTTTCATGGTCAATCTGTATTTCATCTGAGAACGGTGCAGGCTCACTTACACCCTGCAAATGCATAAGGAAATAATTTAATTATTGCATACCAGAAACAAACAGTTATAAATAAAATGGCTATGGTGTACCTATATATACTTTTGGGGCACTAGTTCTTGATTGTGTAAGTATCTGCTATAGAATCACTCCTATGCAGTGAAAAGGAAATGTGGCCTGTGGTTTTCTAGGAGGCCAGGCTGAAGAGTGTTGGATTTTTTTAAAAGTCCAGTTAACACAGCAAATAAACGGGCAGGCATTGCTGATAAGGTGCTTCATTTAGGTTGCACTTTCCTTTGTATGAAGTGAGCACAACCCTATCTAGCCAGTTTAAGGTACCTCAAAACCAGTCTGACCACGGCCTGATCTTTTTGAAAATAAAAGGTATCATCGGGTGAAAGAAAATCAACAGTTTGCAGTCCGCTTTAGGCAACAACTGACTTTTGTATGTCAAAGAGTCATAACTGAATTGTTTTTCTGGATTCTGAAGCCCTTTATCACTGGCCAAGTTCCTAACTGGCAGGAAATGCTCCCCATGGCCATTATGACAGGGTTCCACACCCCACGTGTGTTATTCTAGAGAATTTAAAATAAATGAAACAAAATGCGAATCTAGGGGTACGGCATGACACTATTGTTACAACCACCAAATGAAACAAAGAGACCGGAACTATGCTATAAAGATATTTTACATTGTGGCATAAAGAGAATTAAATCTGTGCATTTTAACCTAGCAGCTTAACAGTTTCCCAAAACAATTACATTCAAGGCATGTCTTAAAGCGGAGTTCCACCCATATAAAAGTCAGCAGCTACAAAAAGTGTAGCTGCTGACTTTTAATAATAATACACTCACCTGTCCCATGGTCTAGCAATGCAGGCGAACGAAGCCTCGCTTCTCTCCCCTCCTCTCCATGGCACTGTGACTGTGGGTGCCCGGCTGTGGCTTCACAGCCGGGCATGCACTGCACGTGCGCGAGCTGCGCTGCGATTGACCGGGCAATCTTCTGGGACCTATGACGTGTCCCAGAAGATTGCACAGAGGGAGGGGGAGAGGTGAACTTCTTCCGGCTCCGCGGAGCCCCAGGAGGAAGTGGGAGCTGGATGCCCCTAAAAATAGGGCATCTGCTCCCCCCCTCAAAAAAATGACATGCCAAATGTGGCATGTCAGGGGGTCACCTTCACTTTAAACGGAAGTTTCATTTTTGGGTGGAACTTCGCTTTAAATTATATATGTTACAGTTACAAGTGTGCTTCTGTTAGCTTTACAGTTTGGTTGGGAGCTATCAAATTGCTGACATAATAGGTTATTATTATTATTATACAGGATTTATATAGCGCCGACAGTTTACGCAGCGCTTTACAACATGAGGGCAGACAGTACAATTACAATACAATTCAATACAGGAGGAATCAGAGGGCCCTGCTCGTTAGAGCTTACAATCTAGGAGGGAGGGTCAAGTTATACAAGAGGGTAACAGCTGTGGGGGATGAGCTAATGGAGAAAACAGTGCAGTTGTTAGATGGAGGCAGGATAGGCTTCTCTGAAGAGGAAAGTTTTCAGGGATCGCCTAAAGGTGGATACATTTGGAGACAGTCTGACAGATTGGGGTAGGGAATTCCAGAGTATGGGCGAGGCTCGGGAGAAGTCCTGGAGGCGGATATGGGAGGAGGTAATGAGGGAGCTAGAGAGCAGGAGGTCTTGGGAGGAACGGAGACGGCGATTAGGTTGGTATTTTGAGACTAGGCTAGTGATGTAACTGGGCGCAGAGTTGTGGATGGCTTTGTAACTTATTGTTAGTATTTTGAATTTAATTCGTTGGGCGAGTGGCAGCCGATGGAGGGATTGGCAGAGAGGGATAGCAGACACTGAGCAGTCTGTAAGGTGGATGAGTCTGGCAGCAGCATTTATGATGGACTGAAGGGGGGATAGTCTATTTAAAGGTAAGCCAATGAGAAGGGAGTGGCAGTAGTCGAGGCGAGAGATAACCAGGGAGTGAATCAGGAGCTTTGTGGTTTCATTGGTTAGAAAGGGACGTAGTTTAGAGATGTTGGGGAGGTTGAGGCGGCAAGCTTTGGAAAGTGATTGGATGTGGGGCCGAAAGGAGAGTTCAGAGTCTAGGATAACACCTAGCATGTGGGTAGGGGTGGATGGTTGTGCCGTTGCTCTTGACAGTCAGGGGAAGAGGCACATGGGGGAGGAAATATTATAAGCTCGGTATTGGACAAGTTGAGTTTGAGGAAGTGGTGTGACATCCATACAGATATGTCTGTTAGTAAGTTAGTGATGCGTGAGGAGACTGATGGGGTGAGTTGAGGGGTGGAGGGATAGATTTGTGTGTAGTCAGCGTAGAAATGATATTAAAAGCTGTGAGAGGCTATCAGCTGACCCAGGGAAGAGGTGTAGATTGAAAATAAAAGAGGTCCAAGAACAGAACCTTGGGGGACCCCGATGGAAAAGGGAAGAGGAGTGGAGGAAGTAGAATTGTAAGTGACATTGAAGGTGCGTTGGGATAGGTAGGATGAGAGCCACTGAAGAGCACAGTCACGGAGACCGAGGAAGTAAAGTTTTTTGAGGAGGAGGGGGTGGTCAACTGTGTCAAAGGCAGCTGAAAGGTCCAGAAGTAGGAGTACAGAATAGTGTCCGTTGGTTTTTGCAGTTAGTAGGTCATTTGTGAGTTTTAGAAGAGCAGTTTCTGTGGAGTGTTGAGGGCGAAATCCAGATTGAAGGGCATCAAGAAGGTTGTTCTTAATGAGGTGGTCACTCAGTTGGTTGTAAACCAGGCATTCAAGGAGTTTAGAGGAAAAGGGGAGCAAGGAGATAGGGCGTGGGTTGTTAAGATTGGTAGGGTCCAAGGACGGCTTTTTAAGTATGGAGGTGACCAGTGCATGTTTTAGAGCATTGGGGAAGGTGCCAGAGGTGAGGGTGAGATTGAAGATATGGGTTAGAGAGGGTAGGATGGAGTCAGAGGGTGACCGGAGCATTTGAGAGGGAATAGGGTCCAGGGGACAGGTGGTTAGGTGGGCGATAGAAAGGAGTTTAGTACTTCGTCTGTAGTAGCAGATTTGAAAAAGGGGAGTGTCGGTTGTACCTGTTGACATGGGGTCTTAGCTGGGGGAGATACCTGTAGAGTGGAGATTTCATAACGGATCGTATCAATCTTGTTTTTGAAGTGATTAGCGATCTCCTGTGCAGTGAGTGAGTCAGTGGGTGGAGGCGGTGGAGGACGAAGTAGAGAGTTGAAGGTGGAGAAGAGTTTACGGGGACTGGATGAGAAGGTGTTAATAAGAGTTGTAAAATAGGTTTGCTTGGCAGTGTGGAGGAAAGAATAGTATTTTTGGAGGGCAGATTTGTATTGGTTGAAGTCTTTGAGAGACTTAGTCTTGTGCCACAGACGCTCAAGAGCGCGACTACGTTTTTTGAGAATTTTAGTGTCATCTGTTTGCCAGGGTTGTAGGGGTCGGGGTCTGATTCTGCGTGTAGTGAGGAGAGCGAGCTTGTCTAGGGTGGAGGACAGGGATTTATTGTAGAGGGATGTGGCTTGGTTGGGGCAGGACAGGGGAGAGATTTTGTCATAGAGGTGGTCAGTAGCAGAATAGAGGAGAGAGGAGTTGAAGTTGATCATAGGTGATCACATGTGTAGCACAATGACGACCACAAATCTACAGTGCATCCAGAAAGTACTCACAGCGCTATACTTTTTCAAAAATGGATTAAACTCATTATTTTCCTCAAAATTCTACAAACAATACCCCATGATGACAACGTGAAAGAAGTTTGTTTGAAATCTTTGCAAATTTATGAAAAAAACAACTAATTACATGTACATAATCATTCACAGCCTTTGCTCCATACTTTGTTGAAGCACATTTGGTACCAATTACAGCCTCAAGTCTTTTTGAGTATGATGCTACAAGCTTGGCACACCTATTTTTGGGCAGTTTCTCCCATTCTTCGTTGCAGGACCTCTCAAGCTTCATCAGATTGGATGGGGAGCATCGGTGCACAGCCATTTTCAGATCTGTCCAGAAATGTTCAATTGGGTTCAAATCTGGGCCACTCAAGAACATTAACAGAGTTGCCCCATAGCCACTCCTTTGTTATCTTGGCTATGTGCTTAGGGCTGTTGTTCTGTTGGAAGATGAACCTTCGCCCCAGTCTGAGATCCAGAGCGCTCTTGAGTTGGTTTTCATCAAGGATGTCTCTGTACATTGCTGCATTCATCTCTAACTCAATCCTGACTAGTTTCCCAGTTCCTGCTGCTGAAAAACCATCCCCACAGCCTGATGCTGCCACCACCATGCTTTACTCTAGAAATGGTATTGGCCAGGTGGATAAGTGGTACCTGGTGTCCTGCAGGCAGGACGCTTGCCATTCAGGCCAAAGAGTTTAATCTTTGTTTCAGCAGACCAGAGAATTTTGTTTCTCATGGTCTGAGAGTCCTTCAGGTGCTTTTTGGCAAACTCCAGGCGGGCCGTCATGTGCCTTTTACTGAGGAGTGGCTTCTGTCTCGCCACTCTACCATACAGGATTGATTGGTGGAGTGCTGCAGAGATGGTTGTTCTTCTGGAAGGTTCTCCTCTCTCCACAGAGAAATGATGGAACTTTGTCAAAGTGATCATCGGGTTCTTAGACACCTCCCTGACTAAGGCCCTTCTCCCCGATCGCTCAGTTTGGCTGGGTGGCATGCTCTAGGAAGAGTCCTGGTGGTTCCAAAAACTTCTTCCATTTATGGATGATGGAGGCCACTGTGCTTATTGGGACCTTCAATGCTGCAGACATTTTTCTGTACCCTTGGACTTCATGGCTTGGTTTGCACTCAGACATGCACGGTTAACTATGGGACCTTATATAGACAGGTGTGTGCCTTTCCAAACCGTGTCCAATCAACTAAATTTTATACATTCCATGTTAAAGCATATACAATAAAATCAAATTTCTTCATACATTTTAGGCGAAAATGTATTCTGCTACATGTCTTTACAGACATGATATGACACTATACTGTTTGGGACACTAGTATAGTTCTGATCGTGATCAAGATACTGATCCGTTAAGACACTATACTAGTAATGGCGGTGATCATTGACTTATAGTGTAACTGTGATAGGGTGGAAGACAATCTGCCACTAACAGACATTGGCTGGGAGTAGCATTAACTAACACGGACGTCGCTAGTGACACTACTACAGTAATCATTGATAATACTGTATATTGTGCTAATGACACTGGTTGGGAAGTGGTTAACATCAAGAGGTTACCTGTGTGCCTAACAAGTGTAAGGTGTTCCACTTTTACTCACACATCTGGCTGCTTTTCCTCCCTGAACTCAGAGTTGATTTCAGGGAGAAGAAACAGCCAGATCGCTGTCTGTGTGCAGAGTTGTGTGTTTGTAAATACACAACTCTGTGCTGTGATTGGCCACAGCAGAACAGCAGGTGTACAGCCATAATCATTGGCTGTAACCTGCTAACAAACTGATTGAACCACAGCACGGATCAGCAGGGGGCACACCGCAAAACCAGGAAGTACACCACAAAGTTTACTGTGAGTGGGTGGCAAGTGGTTAAAGACTCCACTTTTGTGGAGGAAAGAAACAATTCCCTCTGGGTGATCAATGTACATTGCAGGGATTTTAAAAACTTCATAGCAGGTTCTTAACCTTTGTTTTGAAGGAATAACTGTTTGTTGCACGATGTCCTTTGCAGACTGATTCTGAATAGGGGGAAATGATTCATTATAATCACCTGGTGCACTCTCTGTGTTCTAATAAGAAAAGCTGCAGGGTCTGCATCCCTTATAAGTATTTAACCTTTGTGGAGTGTCTCATAAAAACTGAAACTCCTATTGCAGGGGTGTCTAAAATTTGATTTGTAGCTTAGTGCAGACTTCTGATAAAACGAGTGAGCTAGTCAGAATAATAATAATAATAGCTTCAGGTTGCCATATTTTACAGAAAATGACTGTGGCTGCAGAATGAAAAGTTAGGGTAATTTTTAAAAACATTGAAATAAAACATGCCGTGTATATACTATATATTTTTTTTCAGTTTCTATATTCTTTAAAACAAAAGTGGAGTTACCCCTTAAAGCGGAAATAAACCGCACTTTGTTTTTTCAAACCACTGCAAGACAAATGCACAATGGGGGGTTATTTACAAAAAGGCAAATCCACTTTGCACTGCAAGTGTACTTGGAAGTGCAGTCGCTGTAAATCTGAGGGGTAGATCTGAAATGAGTGGAAGCTCTGCTGATTTTATCATCCAATCATGTGCAAGCTAAAATGCTGTTTTTTATTTTCCTTGCATGTCCCCCTCAGATCTACAGTGATTTTACTTCCAAGTGCACTTTCAGTGCAAAGTGGATTTTCCTTTAGTAAATAACCCCCAATGTGCTAGTATGCAAAGCCTACTCTTTTTGTGATATAAGGGGTTATATGGTAAGTATTATTTTTAAATAGTAGCTGCTTCAGAGGAGTAAAGGAAATTTCTTAACACAAAAATGTAGACTATTTGCTTTGGTGTGGGAACTTGAACAATCTATTGTAAACTCATGCAGAGAAACAAATAGAAATACGGATTATTTGTTTACGTTCAAACATTACTGTGTTTGGCAGCCACCCACTGCATTTATTAAAACTGAGAATACATGCTGAGGTTTTAACAAAAGGCTTTACGTTTCTATGGAGAAGAACTGATCCCATGTAACACAGGAAAGCATATGTTGAAATACAAAAAGGTAAAATATTTAGTTAAACAATTATTTTTTTTCTTCATGACTAAGCAGACTTAATCCAGCTATTAGTGAGATCCACAAATAACGATGTGAATATTATACATAGGACCTAGAGACAACTGTCAGTTACTTAACTTCCAAAAAACAGCACGCTGTTTATACCAAGGCCTCCAACACACTGGAACTTTTATAAAACGCTTTTCTCCTGGCAGGAGAAAAGCAGCTTCAAAAACGCGCCCAAGCTGTTTGAGCAAGTCAAGCGCTTGACTTGCCCACGAGGGTTAAATACTTATAAAGGGACGCCGACCCTGCAGCTTTTCTTATTAGAACATTGAGAGTGCACCAATATTCATTTATTCTGGCCACTGAACTGAAAAAACGCTCAAGAACTAAACTCACCTAGCACTTAGGTGCATTTAGATACTGAACACACGTTTAGAAGCATTACTTCCTTAGACTAACAAAAGAAAATTGGCAGAACATTAAAGGCTGGGTATCACTGACCCACAAATTGTCTGTGATAAATAATGAAAAAAAAAAAAAAGGAAAAAGTGTAAAATTACCGACCTCTTCCTAACGAGGCATTTTCAGAAACAGGCAGAGTTCCTCGAAAAATCTTCCAAAGAGAGTATTTTAAAAGCAGTTGTACAAGATTTGGAGACATGTTTTATGTAAAAAAAGGCATTTGTTTTCCCAAAGGCTACAATCTGCATAAAGGTGGTTTCATGTGTGTTTATAAATGTGCTTGGGGCTTTAAAAGGCCAATACACATATGTACCACAAACAAACATGGGACCCCTCAAACCTGTTGATATACTTTCTTTAACAGGGCAACAGCACTGTTTTATTTGTTCAGCAGTGAAAATTGTGTAGCAGAGTTTTCACCCCATCGACAGTCTTAAGCCCCTTACACATGGGCTGAATGTCGGGCGACATCGGCCAGTTCAATAAAAACTGGCAGACATTCAGCCCATGTGTATGGCAGCCAGTCCAATAGAAGCCAGCCGTTTGGCTGGCTTCTATTATATGAGCATGCTGGAAAACCAGCAACACAAAAGAACATCAGGGGAGATCGCTGCACTAACATCGGACAGTTAGTACAGCGGCTCCGACCGGAGCTGTCAGTTTATTTACGTTCAACAGATTGAACAAAAAAAACAATCTAGTGTACCAGGCTTTAGGCAGGCCATAGATTATGCACATTTTCTTTCCTTTCCACCATCAGTGGAAGTAAAGAAAATTGCTCGATTTCTGAAAATCTCTCCCACAGTACTATTGTATTCTGCCAGCAGAACACATTGATTAAGCAGGTTATAGATGGTTCAAATCTTTGAATGTACCCAAGTTGATCGATCACCTTGGGTTCAACCAGCCTGTTGGATTTTACATGTGATTATTGCTAATGGCTGTTATAACCTTTAGCAACAATCACTGTGTTTTCACCACCAGGACAAAACAATGGCTCTGTGGGAGGGATTTCCCCATCAGCACTGATTGGGTCGATGGGGAAAATCGAGCAATTTTCTTTCCTACAACCCGTGGTTGCAGGAAGAAAAATCACCCGGTCTATGGCCGGCCTTGGTGTTACAGCCTAAGCGCAAGTTACACTTTAATATTCTGTTTTAAGTATTGATTAATGTTGATGGCTATATCAGACAGCACTAATCGTTCGGGAAAACCCTGACAGGCTAGTTATACAAACGTCGATCGATACATCAACTTGTATACAACCAGGGTGCCCATACAGAAAAGACCAGTCCCTGCTGAACCAGCCAAATCTTGATCCTTGCAAGGCCAACTTTAGATGGATAAAAGGTGAGCAAATTATTTTTGGATATTTGCCATGTAAAAATATAGTATTTTGAATCATGAGTGTCCCATGTATGAGCATGCTGCTGCCTTACTGAAACTGTTTCATTTGTCATATAGACTACTGTAAGTACCGAACGTCTGGTGCTGAAACAAACACTTCTGGCTCTAGTAAAGGGATGATAGTGGGTTGCCGATTCTCCACCTCATCCATTCATAAAACATCCTGTAATCTTTTCACAGAATACAGGGAATTCTGTGAATGGACATAGAGAGAGGAGTTGCAGATGAACATCATCATCCCCCCCCTGCAAATTCAAAGAAAGCCTTGTTACTATATTACCTTTTAGTTAAAGATGATATGGTAACAACCATTGCCTATATATAATTTTTACCTTTTGCTTCAAATTATAATTTTTTAAACATCTCTTGCACACCAAAAGAGAGTATATTGCTGAATGGGCCAAAACGTTGGGTGAGGAAAAGGAATGACAAGAAACAATGATTGGTGATCTAAAAGCTGTGTGCTTGCTTTCTCTGGTTCTCTGCACTGCCCTTCTGGTTGCATCTCCCCTAGACTATGTGCCGACAAGATTTTTCATGTACTTATGTATTTAGAGGTCATAATACTCTCATGTTTTTGTCAATCAACTTTTTAAAATTTATTATTTAATAATTTCCCTGTTAAAAACCCCATACGATCACTGGGCTATCAGCTTCCCTTTATACCTTGCTAGAAACAATGCTTTAATCCACGTTATATCTTTTCTCTTTCTCGCTACCGGTACAAGTCATGGTTTCAAAAGAGGAAGCACCACAAAGGGTTTTATTTAAAGTTAACTAGTATCAACTGGGACTTTTTTAAAGCTTCCTCCTACCTACAGAAGTAATTTTCCTGACAACTAATACTATAGCATTAGCTGACTCACAGAGATTAGAGGGAGATTAAGAAAAAAAAAAGTGGTCATTCACTGCCACCTAGTGGACCATATTCATAATGCAGATTTCATATGAATACTTACCTAGTGAGTCACTGACCTAGAACACGTATGCAGCTAATGGAATTTGGACTATCATCCACCCTGTTTGTTCTAGGGCAGTGACTCACTTAAAGCAGCCCATAGATTATGCAATTTTCTTTCCTTCCACTGTGAGTGGAAGGAAAGAAAATTGCTTGATTCCCCATCAACACAGTTAGTGATAGTGGAATCCCTCCTGCTGTGCTATGGTGTTCTGATAGCAGAGAGCCTTCCCTGATGGCAGAAAACAATGGTCACTGCTAGTGGCTATAACTGCCAGCAGCGATCACATGAAAAATATTCGACTTCATTACAAACCAGCCCTCCCATAGATAGACCAAATCTTGGCCGATCCCTTCCGAATCAGCCAAGATTTGATCCATGATCTATGAGCAGCTTTAGTAGCATAGTTAGGAGATAGCAAACTACATATTCTCTGTGACACTACTTACATGCCCAGCATCTCTCATCTGTTTGTACGATTGTCTTTTTAATATAGAAGTCAGTGCCCTCTGTTTTTCTTTTTTTTTTTTTTTTTACACTTTTCGGTGTAAGATTTAATCTCAGTAGTTGATCATGGAGACTTAACAATGGAATCAAAATGTAGGCAGACAGTAGAAAAATAATTTACAAGGGAACATTATAGCAAGCATATAAAATATGAAAGCTACCTAAAATAAATTACTTCCATAACTGTGATAAAATCCAAATGTTTTGTTCTCTCTTTTCACGTTAAAGCAGAACTTCAACCAAAAGAGGGAGTGCCATTTTAAGGCCTCCTCCTCTAACATTTGGCAATTTTTTTTGGTGGTGGTGGGAGGAGCAGGTTCTCCTCCCTGCAGTCTTCTGGGACATGTCACAGGTCCCAGAAGACTTCAGGGCCAATCACAATGCACAAAACAAATTGCGCGTGTGCAGCCGGCTCTGAAGACACAAGCTGTCACAGATGTCCAGAGTTAAGATGTTGGCACCGGGGACCATTTCCAGGTGGGCACAGTGCTGGATCCTGGGAACTGATGAGTGTCTGTTTTTTAAGGCTGGGTTCACACCTATGTAAATTGGATGTGGGTTTGCCCGCATCCAATTCACATAGCAGGAGAATGTGACTTGCTCTCTATGGAGCCGGTTCACATATCTCCGCAGCAGGTCCGGTGCGATTTGCTGGAAAAACGTGTGCTTTTTTTGGTCCGTATCAGGTCCGAATTCAGTCCAACATTCGAGCTCAAATTGGACCTGAGAGGGCAAACCAGCACGCACTGGACCCCTGCTGTGCGACAGATCCGGCGATGGTGTGAACCCAGCCTTAAAGTCAGCAGCTACAGTTTTTGTAGCTGCTGACTTTTAAATTTCAGAAAAACGACTGGTGCTCCTCTTTAAAGTTTTGGCCAAAGGAGTATTTTAAAGACTTTTAGGGCCAAAGACGTGTATTGTGCCAAGCAACAGATCAGATACAGTATTATGTAATGTTTATCAATGTGGGACTGAAACTGAAAAGATTAATCTGGTGACTGTTACCATCCGACACTCCAAACAAATGTATTCGCTGATTGTTTCAGGATTTCAGGACAGATAGTGCTTTATTGTAGAACTAAAATGTAATGCAAAACATCTGAAATTGCTAGCTAAACAGCGTTAAAAATCTGTGTAACCTCCACAGTTCAAACTATCAAAATTACATGTGCCTTTGTGTGTTGATCAGTGTTATTGATGAAGGTGTTAAGGCAGTCTGAATATAGGACTGTACTTCCTTTACAGGAAATGTTCTGGAGGAATATTTTCATTCTTTTGTCAGAATTAGAAGTGGAATAGGGCAGATTTACCTACATTGAACCCTTGCTCTCTTCTGCTGTTTTTTCAGCTACTTGTTTCTCATTTAATTGACAGCTGCATTTAGTAAGAGAAGACACAGGGCTGGACTGTTCGGGTCCACACTGTTTTGTGCAAAAAGGTGCTCCTCTCCTTAAAGTAGAAATAAAGGCAAAACTTTTTTTCCCCATTGTGGATAGAGTAAAAAGTAGGGTTATAACCCCTGTAAGGTTTAAATCTAAATCTGTATGAACACATTTATAAATAGACTCAACAGATTTGCAAGTGTGCATGCATGCACTATTTTTAACTTGCAATTTCAAAGTGTTTGCTTTATAGAAACATACAAGAGTTTTTTTCTAGTGTAGGAGAACAATTGACTAAATATGGCAGAATTTATTTTTCTAGCAGCACGAATGAATCTAATTTTATTTGCTATAAATAACTGTTTAATGTGCTATACAGCCATTTTACTTTGGCAGGCTGCCACGGCATGCACTCATGAGTTCTGATTCTGATGACATACAATGAATACAAAAAGCCAAAAAGTGGTTAAAAACTATAATGAACTGATTGAATCTAATTTTGCTACGATGAAAACGAAGGAGCTATTTGGACCATAGCACACAACACCCAATTACTAACCGTCATAAATCGAGGAACTTTTCTAAGAACAGACTCTTCATCTGTTGTCCCATTGGGTCCGCCAACATCTTTTCTTCTCTTGCGGGAGATGAGCTTTGTTGTGTTCTGAGACTCCATTAGTGTGATGTGAGGGAGTGCCTTGTAGAGGTTTAAACGGATATTTCATAAGTTTTCTAGTTTCCTAAAAGGAAAAGACAGATCATCAAAACAAAATATACACAATTATAAAGATTCAGCCTTCATATTCTGCACAAATATAGTCTATGGTATTGTTCAGTGGCGGTGGTGTTAGGGGATATCAGGTATGAGAATAATGCTGCGTACACGCGATCGGAAATTCGGCCAGCAAAAGACTGATGAGAGCTTTTGGTCGGAAAATGTGACCGTGTGTATGCTCCATCGGACTTTTGGTGGCGGAATTCCCGCTAGCAAAAGATTGAAAGCAGGTTTTCAGTTTTTCGGTTGGAAAAGGTTCCTATCCGAAAATGCAATCGTCTGTACAAATTCTGATGCGCAAAATTCCTACGCATGCTCAGAAACAATTCGACGCATGCTCCTAAGCATTGAACTTAATTTTCTCGGCTCATCGTAGTGTTGTACATCACCACGTTCTTGACGGTCGAAAGGTCAGAGAACTTTTGTGTGACCGTGAGTATGCAAGGCAAGCTTGAGCGGAATTCCGTTGGAAAAACCATCCAAGTTTTTTCCGACGGAAAATCTGCTCGTGTGTACGCGGCATAACAACTGGAAATTAGCTTTATGTGCTCTGAAAGTAATAATTGGAGTGCATCTGTGCTTTGCCATGCTGGGCGAAGCAATCTATTCACTCATCACCACATATGGGTTTAATGTCCCACCCCAGTCAAAACTTTTACTTTTCAGGATAAGCCAAAGAGGAATTAGAACATCTTTCTGGTTCCTAATTGCTGTCTGTTCCCCAGTTTGATTTGATTTCACTTTCTGTCCCCTTGACAGGTATCACCAGGAAAGCAGATGAGGGGAATCTTTCCCAAGGCGACATATACAACAATTATATATAACTACATTTCTGACCCTTTTCCTCTCCATTAAACACAACAAGAAAAAAAAGTTTGGGCCGGAGCAGAGCCAAAACCACACAGTTTATATGGAATTGTAAAGAGTTTTATAGATTGACCAATCCTATCAGATGCTGAAAAAAGACCGATGATACGGCCAAAAATTAAAACAATATTTTGAACCTGCCCAGCTCACAAAAGGTGTCAACACTATGCCATGATGACCTGATGGTGTGTTCAGCATTGCTGAGAGGCTTTCATAGCAGGGAATTCCCTCATCAGCAAATGGAGGAATGTATAGCTTCCACACATCTTTTGTCAACCAATACCAGCATTGTGAGTGCTGCTCAGGCTCTGACAGGTGCTCCTCCAACAAACCGCTGGGAGTGCAGGCTAAGAGCTCATCCCAGCTCCCAATGTCAATATGGGGGAAAGAAAAAATCCTGCAAGCTGCACATCACTGCAAACCCTGTTTTTGAGAGTGTAACAGCCTCAGCCTGGGCTCCAACTAGGCCATGCCCCCCCCCCCCCCCCACGTATTTCACCCCACCCCCAAAGCTTAGTCATGGGGCAGCTAAGTCTTCGGGGGCGGAGCGAAACGTATAGGGGTATGGCATGGTTGGAGCCCAAGCTGAGGCTGTTACACTTTCAAACAGGATTTGCAGTGATGTGCGTCCTACAAGATTTTTTTTCCCCATATTTCCAAACACTTAGTGTTGTTCTCTTTAAACATATTTAATCCATGATCCAAGTATGAAAACCCTTGAAAGTTTGTCTATATGGTAGCTCCAACTATTCACTTGTTTGCATTTACTCTACCTTTACACATTTAAAAATAAAGAATTCTACTAATGGTACGGTTCAAAATCCAAGTTTGTGCTTTGTGAAGTCTCTCTGCATGTTTTACTCTGATCATGATGCCCACAAGGCCAATATTAAATCCTGCAAAAAAAATGTTTGTGCCCAACCAAATTTTTTTTTTAGCTTTAGATTGTTTAGATTAGAGTGAAGGAGGCTTAGAACACCAGTCAGGTTTGTACTTCTATCTGGACTTGGTGTCACATTGACAACAATTTCATTAGACAGGAAGTGAGGAAACATCTATAAAAAAGGGACACAGACAACAAAATAAAGTAGACAGGACATTCTCTTTATTGTGCAGCTCTAGACAAAACTTTTTCATTGTGTGTGTTGAAGGGTTAAAACCTCAGTTTTACTGCTCTCTGCTGTCTCAATAAGGAAACTACCTCTTGGTGGCCAAAATGCCAATTTCGTTATTACCTCTGTCCTATCTGGAAATGTTATTTCATCACAGCAGCCTGCTTCATCCCCGCCCTCTGCTCTTCTGGGGCTGAAAAGTAAGGGGCATCTGTTGTAAGGGGGCACTCTTTTGCAGATACCTGATGTAAGGGCCACTTTAATGGGGCCACCTGATGTAAGGGGGCTCTCTCTTATGGACACCTGATGCAAGGGGGCTCTCTCTTAGGGACACCTGATGCAAGGGGGCACCCGATGTAAGGGGGCACTATAATGGGGACACCCGATGTAAGGGGGCACTATAATGGGGACACCCGATGTAAGGGGGCACTATAATGGGGACACCCGATGTAAGGGAGCACTATAATGGGGACACCCGATGTAAGGGGGCACTATAATGGGGACACCCGATGTAAGGGGGCACTATAATGGGGACACCCGATGTAAGGGGGCACTATAATGGGGACACCCGATGTAAGGGGGCACTATAATGGGGACACCCGATCTAAGGGGGCACTATAATGGGGACACCCGATCTAAGGGGGCACTATAATGGGGACACCCGATCTAAGGGGGCACTATAATGGGGACACCCGATCTAAGGGGGCACTATAATGGGGACACCCGATCTAAGGGGGCACTATAATGGGGACACCCGATCTAAGGGGGCACTATAATGGGGACACCCGATGTAAGGGGGCACTATAATGGGGACACCCGATGTAAGGGGGCACTATAATGGGGACACCCGATGTAAGGGGGCACTATAATGGGGACACCCGATGTAAGGGGGCACTATAATGGGGACACCCGATGTAAGGGGGCACTATAATGGGGACACCCGATGTAAGGGGGCACTATAATGGGGACACCCGATGTAAGGGGGCACTATAATGGGGACACCCGATGTAAGGGGGCACTATGATGGGGACACCCGATGTAAGGGGGCACTATAATGGGGACACCCGATGTAAGGGGGCACTATAATGGGGACACCCGATGTAAGGGGGCACTATAAT
Organism: Aquarana catesbeiana; assembly: GCF_042186555.1. Taxonomy (NCBI): domain Eukaryota; kingdom Metazoa; phylum Chordata; class Amphibia; order Anura; family Ranidae; genus Aquarana; species Aquarana catesbeiana. The sequence goes on along the minus strand of NC_133327.1, from coordinate 262,600,433 downwards.
GGGGACACCCGATGTAAGGGGGCACTATAATGGGGACACCCGATGTAAGGGGGCACTATAATGGGGACACCCGATGTAAGGGGGCACTATAATGGGGACACCCGATGTAAGGGGGCACTATAATGGGGACACCCGATGTAAGGGGGCACTATAATGGGGACACCCGATGTAAGGGGGCACTATAATGGGGACACCCGATGTAAGGGGGCACTATAATGGGGACACCCGATGTAAGGGGGCACTATAATGGGGACTCCCGATGTAAGGGGGCACTATAATGGGGACTCCCGATGTAAGGGGGCACTATAATGGGGACACCCGATGTAAGGGGGCACTATAATGGGGACACCCGATGTAAGGGGGCACTATAATGGGGACACCCAATGTAAGGGGGCACTATAATGGGGACACCCAATGTAAGGGGGCACTATGATGGGGACACCCGATGTAAGGGGGCACTATGATGGGGACACCTGATGTAAGGGGGCACTATGATGGGGACACCTGATGAAAGGGGAACTGATGGGGGCACCTGATGTAAAAAGGCACTCTGTTGGGGGCACCAGATGAAAGGGGGAATTTGATGGGGAAACCTGATGTAAGGGAGCACTCTGTTAGGGACACCTGGAGCTAGGGGGGGATTTAATGTAAGGGGGCACTCTGTTAAGAACACCTAGTGCAAGAGGCACCTGGTGCAGGGGGGAATTTCGGTTAGGGACACATTGTACTAGGGAAAACTTTGATGAGGACACCAGATATAAGGGAGGTCAGGATATTGGCAATGAATATTACAGAAATGCATTGGAAATTGTACATTACTTATTTTTTTGATAGACATAACATGGCTACAAATATACTAGGACTTGAGTCATGACAAAAACATGAGATTTGGACATCTGCTGATAGAAAATTTTACTGACTGAACCTCCTTGAATTTTAATTCAATACCCCCGAACTAAAGGATTTAAAAAAAAATCATGGTTTCCATAACCTTACTCACTAAAACCTGGATGTTCTGAATGCTATTTAAGAAAACCAATCTACATAAACGCTATATAAATACCGCTGTTTGAAGCAGAACCTTCAAGGGCATATGACAGTGAAATGTCCACCTCTTTTTAAGCAAGTGGTATTAAAGATACACTCTCCCTGGAAACCCCCCTTCTTATTTACCTTTCAACCCCCCGATCCTTCTTTAACCCCCCCCCCATTTTTCCTCTGATCTCCCTTTGAACTCTATCCTTTTCATTTTCTTGCTCATAAAATTCCCTTCTATGTTTTATCACTCGTTTGTTATTACTTCTACTTTTGGTTCGGCAACAGTTGTTACCAGAGTGTAGATACACACTCCCTTTGATTTGATTAGCCCATTTAAAGAGTACTCTTATTTATGTACACTTACCTCCATCTAATTCCCATCTTTTATAGAGCAGTAGATGCACCAACAAGACCTTGAGATTAGCATTACTTCATAAATTAATATTTAATGCAATATACTATATGTCTCCGCATTTTTATACGTTTATTTGTGTTTCTCATTATTATTCTCATTAATAAAACTGATGGAGGACTTCATTTGTTATAAACTGTGTAATCTATTCTTGTACACTTTAAAGATTTGTACGATTAGTTTCTTCAATAAAAAAAATACTTGAAAAAAAAAAAAAAAAAACCCAAGCAAGGCTTCACTAAGCTAAATAAAATATGTGAAACCAAGTCCACCAACACCTGTGCATTACAATTATAGCTGAGCCAAAAGAACAGAGAGTTCATCTGTGACTCAAGTGGTATGAGCACAGCGAGGTGGGCAGTGTGCCCTCTTATGAGATCTCATATTTCCAGCAACACTTGGCATTAGAAATCAGAATAACTAAAAGCTGTTAAAGGCCACTTATTCTAACAGCGTAAGCGTGCATTCTCTAGATTTCCATTATCGCTATATACTTGGTACACATCCTCTGTATAATTGGCAGAATAACCCCACTAATATCACAGTTTTGCCAAGTTGTCTGTGAACTATAACACACTATTTCAAAACAAGAAGGCATTCTGGAGCTCTGTCTAATGCACTACAGAAAGCTGGTAAAGGACATGTGCATTTCCAGAAGCACCTTATCTGCTAAAATAAAAACCTCTAGCTGGTTAGAGATATAAGGCATGGCTAAGCAAATGATCCCAAAATCTAGTATCCAACTTGAAAACATAAGGAAACAACAACAATGCGACTTTGACCTGGCAAGGTGGCAAACACAGAGGTGGCAGCCCTAGATGTCACTGCTACCCCTAACAGCCGGGAGAGCAGCCCATCTAGTAGAGGTGGGGAGGGGAGTGCAGGTAGGCCTAGACAGTTGGTGGTTATAGGGGATTCTATAATCAGAAGGACTGATAGAATAATTTGTCGCCAGGATCGCCTCAACCGAATGGTTTGCTGTCTCCCTGGTGCTAGGGTTCGGCATGTGGTGGACCGGGTGGATAAATTACTGGGAGGGGCTGGGCATGACCCAGCTGTCTTGGTCCACGTTGGAACCAATGACAGTATACATGGAAGGTGGAGGCTCCTTAAGAATCAATTTAAAGAACTAGGCTGCAAGTTGAAGGGAAGGACCTCCAAGGTGATATTCTCTGAAATATTGCCTGTGCCATGCGCAACACAGGAAAGGCAGTGGGTGATTAGAGAGCTGAATGCATGGCTCAAGACCTGGTGTAGGGAGGAGGGATTTGGGTTTCTAGAGCACTGGGCTGACTTTTCATTGGGGTGCAACCTATATGCTAAAGACGGTTTGCACTTGAATGGAAGGGGGTCTGCTGTGCTGGGGGAGAGGTTTATAGGAAGGCTGGAGGAGTATTTAAACTAGGATTGAGGGGGGAGGGTGAACTAGAATTACATCAAGAAGACAGGTCAGTTAGGGGTCAGACATTAATGGAGGGTGGAATGGGGACAGATGGGGGGAGGGTTATGGCAGGTGTCAAGAAATTTCCCATGTTGCAAACAGCCATTGGAAACTGTAGTGCCATTTGTACTACTAAAAAATATATGAAAAACACCAGACCAAAATGTAATAATGCATTAAAGTGTTTGTTCACCAATGCCAGAAGTCTGCCAAGCAAAATAGGTGAGTTGGAAGCTCTGGTGCATGAGGTGAACTATGATGTAATCGGTATTGCTGAAACTTGGCTTCAATCCTCACATGACTGGGCTATTAATATTCCTGGCTATGCACTCTTTCGGAGAGACAGGGTAAAAAGGAAAGGTGGTGGGGTCTGTCTCTATGTGAGAAGTGATCTCAAAGCAAGTGTGAAAGAGGACCTGATTGATGGAGAGTGTGATGAGTCTGAAGCATTATGGGTGGAACTGCATATAGATGGGCGTAGTTCAAAGTTAATCATTGGAGTTTGTTATAGACCACCCAATGTTAACGAGAAGGTGGAGACTCAGCTCCTTGCACAAATGGAAAGGGCTGCAAGGGCTGGGACAGTGATAATAATGGGAGATTTTAACTACCCAGAAATTGACTGGAGTAATGGCACTGCTGGGACAGTTAAAGGGCAAAAATTTATAAACCTATTAAAGGATAATTTTATGGTCCAGTTTATTGAGGCCCCAACTAGGAATGAAGCTCTGTTGGACCTGGTAATCTCAAACCATGCAGAGCTTATTACTAATGTGCAGATAAAGGAACACCTGGGTAGCAGTGACCATAACATGATTTCATTTGATGTTAGCTGTAAACAAGAAATACATAAGGGAAAGATAAAAACACTTAACTTCAAGAGAGCAAATTTTCCAAGGATGAGGGCTGCTCTCGAGGACTTAGACTGGGAGGGAATATTGGCAGCGATAAACACAGAACAGAAATGGGAATTCTTCAAAAAGACTGTTTGGGACCTCACTGCAAAGTATATTCCCATGGGCAATAAGTTTAAAAGGCTAAAAAGAAAACCTATGTGGCTCACGGTCAAAGTTAGAAAAGCTATAAACAATAAGAAAAGAGCTTTTAAAAAATATAAAAATGAAGGAACACTAGAGTTGTTTAAATGCTACAAAGAATTTAACAGAGTATGTAAAAAGGAAATCAAGGGTGCAAAAATTCAAAATGAACGACAGATCGCAAAAAATAGTAGGACAAACCCCAAAAAATTCTTCAAATATATTAATAGTAAAAAGGTCAGGTCTGAGCATGTAGGCCCTTTACAAAATAATCTGGAGTGGGTGACTGGGGACAAGGAGAAGGTTAATTTATTAAATACTTTCTTCAGCTCTGTGTATACAAAAGAGCATGGGGAAGCTCATGTCCATAATGGGGGTGGTATTGACACAGCCCCCAATGATCCACAATGGCTCAAAAGGGATATGGTCCAGAAATATTTAGACAGAATAAAAGTGGATAAAGCACCTGGACCTGATGGCATCCACCCACGGATCCTAAAAGAATTGAGCTCTGTAATTTCAAAGCCATTGTATCTAATTTTTAGGGACTCATTAATGACAGGAATGGTACCACTGGATTGGCGCAGGGCGAACGTGGTGCCTATATTTAAAAAGGGATCAAAGTCTTTACCAAGTAACTATAGACCTGTTAGTTTAACTTCTATAGTCGGGAAGATACTGGAGCGTTTAATAAAAGACCACATAGACGAGTTCTTGCTGGAAAAAAACATTTTAAGCAACAGACAGCATGGATTCATGAAAGACAGAAGTTGTCAGACAAACCTTATTTCTTTTTATGAAGAGGTAAGTAAAACCTTGGACAGAGGGGTGGCTGTGGACGTGGTTTACTTGGATTTTGCAAAAGCGTTCGATACAGTTCCGCACACACGGCTCATGTGTAAGCTAAAGTCTACAGGGTTGGAAATATCAGTTTGTAAATGGATAGAAAACTGGCTAAAAGACAGAATTCAGAGAGTAGTGGTTAATGATTCTTACTCTGAATGGTCTAAGGTTATCAGTGGTGTACCCCAAGGTTCAGTGCTGGGACCCTTACTCTTTAATATCTTTATAAATGATATTGGGTCTGGGATCAAAAGTAACATTTCTGTCTTTGCAGATGACACCAAGCTATGCAGTGGAATAACGTCCTTACAGAATGTCTCCAATTTACAAGCCGACCTCAATGCACTGTCTAATTGGGCGACTATGTGGCAGATGAGGTTTAATGTTGAGAAATGTAAAGTTATGCACTTGGGGGCTAAGAATATGCATGCATCATACATTCTAGGGGGAGTACAACTGGGGGAATCCGTAGTGGAGAAGGATCTGGGGGTTTTGGTAGATCATAAGCTCAATAATAGCATGCAATGCCAAGCTGCGGTTTCCAAAGCGAGCAAAGTTCTTTCTTGTATTAAGAGAGGTATGGACTCCAGAGAGAGAGATATCATTTTGCCCCTGTCCAAATCATTAGTAAGACCTCATCTGGAATATGCCGTTCAGTTTTGGGCACCAGTTCTCAAAAAGGATATCGGGGAACTGGAGAAAGTGCAGAGAAGGGCAACCAAAATGATAAGAGGCATGGGGGAGCTCAGCTATGAGGAAAGATTAGAGGAACTGAATTTGTTCACTCTTGAGAAGAGGAGAATAAGGGGGGATATGATCAACATGTTTAAATATATAAGGGGTCCATATAGTGAACTTGGTGTTGAGTTATTCACTTTACGGTCAACACAGAGGACAAGGGGGCACTCTTTACGACTGGAGGAAAAGAGATTTCATCTCCAAATACGGAAAGGTTTCTTCACAGTAAGAGCTGTGAAAATGTGGAATAGACTCCCTCCAGAGGTGGTTCTGGCCAGCTCAGTAGATTGCTTTAAGAAAGGCCTGGATACTTTCCTAAATGTACATAATATAACTGGGTACTGACATTTATAGGTAAAGTTGATCCAGGGATAATCCGATTGCCTCTCTGGGATCAGGAAGGAATTTTTTCCCCTGCTGTAGCAAATTGGAGCATGCTCTGCTGGGGTTTTTTGCCTTCCTCTGGATCAACTGTGGGTATAGTATTGGGTATATTGTTTTTTTGTTTTTTTTGTTTTTTTATGGTTGGACTGGATGGACTTGTGTCTTTTTTCAACCTGACTAACTATGTAACTATGTAACTATGTAACCTGATGTATGTAGTTATCACCCCACAACCCTATTGGACGGATACACAGTTCTTTTCCCTCCTTCCCACAGCAGCAGCCATATATACTGCCATGACACCCCACAGCACCCATATATAGTCTTCTCCTTTCATAGCAGATTATATTTTATTTATTTATATATCTATATATATATATATATATATAAAATTTTTATTATTTATTTATATTACACACACACACCCTTCCCCAGCAGCTATAATAGGCATCATTAGTGGTATAGTATTAAGTTATTACAAAATGCTGGTCAAAACATTTACCATAAAATTTGATTTTTCCTACAGCTTACCTGTCACAGAGCAGCCATAATCATTACTATGTGGGATATACGCCACCTATAGATGAATGGACACTGGCAGATCAATCAAACAAGAAGTCCTCCCCAATAAAACCCCTCCTACACATGAAGTACCTCAGTTTTGTAGCAAAGCAATGAATTACCCCCCTCCCCCCCAAAAAAAGAAAGAGGGGTGGGACCTCTGTGTCCCGTGATGTACTCCAAGAAAAGCATTTTTCAGGTAAGCTGTAGGGGGAAAAAAAAAAAAAATCACATTTTCTTTATCGTACATCACAGGACACAGAACAGCCATAATAATTACTATGTGGGATGTCCTAAAGCAATGCCCTTGAGGGGAGGGAGACACGATCACACAAACTGCCACCTGAGAAGGACTTATTCTGCTGCCCATAACATACTATGGCCAAAGCAGTATCCTCCGTGGCTTTGATATCCATCTGGTAAAATCCTGTGAACGTATGAACCAAAGACCATGTAGTGGCCTTAAAAACCTGAGTCACTGACACCTGGTGGCGAATGGCCAAAGATGCCCCCACACACCTGGTAGCGAGGGCTCTCACCAAAAAGGGGTAACTGGAGGATCCAAAAATAGTTGCCTCCTGCCCTTCCTGGGCTCTGTTGGCAGCAAAAACCAGGATTCCTGACCTGTGCCAACAATTCAAGTAAATCCCGACTGCCTGAACTATCTCCAGAGTATGCAGCAATCTTACTCCTGCCAACTGAAAATTAGAATAGGAAGGCAAGACACTGTCCTGATTCAAGTGAAAACTAGAAACCACTCTAGGCAATAAAGATGGATAAGAACGCAACATCACCTTATAATGATGCAAGACCAAGAATGGCTGCTTGCATGAAAGTTGTCAGCTCTGACATTCTACTTGCTGAAGTGATAGCAACCAAAGAAGCCACCTTCCGAGTCAAAAGACTAACAGAGTTTCTCAAATTGGTTCAAAAGGTGGCCTCTGCAAGGACAGTCAAGAGCAAATTCAAGTTCTAAGGACACAAGGGTGGCCTGACAGGCCGGACTGTCTGCGTTACACCCTGTATGAAGTATGAATCAAGGAGTGAAAAACAATGGCCTCCAGAAAACAAAATGGATAAGGACGAATCTGACCCTTAAATGGTACTTAAGGCCAATCTCACTTCACTTCCCAATTGGAGAAAGGAAGAAAAAAAAAAACAAAAAAAAAAAAAAAACTCCCACCCACATATCTGGGGAGCTACAGTTCACTGAGGGAACCATGAATGCCAACATGTACAGTGACATACTGAAGCAGAGCATGCTCCCCTCCCTTTGGAGACTGGGCCACAGGGCAGTATTCCAACATGATAACAACCTCAAACACACTTCCAAGACAACCACTGCTTTGGTAGAGAGGCTGAGCAAATGTTGGATAGCAGGCTAGTAAATTTTCGGCGGACAACGGCCTGTTGTCAGATTTTCCTATCGTGTGTACACAAGTCTCGGAAGCAATGCTCATCAAACACGACATTAGTAGAAGGTGCCCAAAGGGTGGCGCTCAAGAGCTGAAATTCCACATAGTACGTCACAATGTTTGTGTTTGTTGGCCGACAATTGTGTACCGTTTGTAAGAAAGACAAGTTCCTGGAACATGCCCTTCGGACAAAAGTCTGACGCTTTGTTGGCCAACAATCGGATCGTGTGTACGAGGCTTTAGAGAGGACTGCAATGTTCCTATATACAGTGAGACTATGGAGAACAAAGCACAACCACCTTCTAACAGGAAGTCAGATAAAAGCAGAAAAAGTGAATTTTGAGATTTTTAAGAGGCTGACAGCAAAAGACGGTACCTTTCTGAGGTAAGGATACATATTTGAATTGTTTTATTATTAAACAGACTTTAGTGCCACTTTGGGGTTTTTTACTAAAGCTGCAGTGTGCAAAATCAGTCTCACTTTTGCAGAGAAACCAATCAGCTTCTAACCTCAGCTTGTTCACTGAGGTTGAAGCTGATTGGTTTCTATGCAGAAGTGAGCCTGATTTTGCATTCTCTAGCTTTAGTAAATGAACACCTATAAAAGGGGATGTAAAGGTTTGTTTAAAAAAAAAAAAAAAAAAAAAAAAACACTATACATGTCATAGTTACCTCCACTGTGCAAGGGTTTTGCACAGAGCGGCCCCGATCCTCCTCTTCTGGAGTCCCTCTGCAGCACTCCTGGCTCCTACTCTTCTTGAGTGCCCCCACAGAGAAGCGTTTTCCATGGGGGTACTTGTGCGGGCGTGCTCCCGAATCCTGTTGCTGCGTCCATTGACACAGACAGCAGGACTCGGCCCCGCCCCCGGGTCATTGGATTTGCTTGACAGCAGCGAGAGCCAATGGCTGCTGCTATCAATCTATCCAATGAGGACCCGAGACATGGGCTGGAGCTGGTGTGCTCATTCCCGTCGCTGGAAAGATTGGGGTCAGATAAGCAAAAGGGGGTCTCTGGGGGGCTGCTGTACTACAGAAGTTTTTTATGCATTAAGGTGAAAAACCTTGAGGGTTTACAACCCCTTTACGTGTGCAAGGTAGAGCAATGAACAATTTAAAAAAATCTTTACATAAACTGACCCACACGAGATTACTACACAAGGACATTTGGAGCGTAATAACTGCCTAGACAAACATAGGTTGGGACGCCATACTCACATTAATAAAAAGTGACATTTTTATGAAAACCTGTCGGATACACCTGGTTACTACAATAGTAACCGTGTGTACAATACTACAAACTAAATCTTAAAACAAACATTCCACATTAGAAAATATTGCTGAATCTCAGCTAATACAGTAAAACCTTTTCACCAAGTATGTCAACATGACAGTTTCTTGCAGTTAAATGAGTTCTTTTGTCAAAGCTTACACACTTCCAGTTAAAAGGATAGCCAAACCCAAGAGCAAAAATACAATACTGTAAAACCTTGATTTCAGAGCGTTTAGCAAGACAAGCAAAATTTTTAAATAAATTTTAAAAGCGATGATGTCTTTATATACAAGTAGCGTCACGTCACAACTGAAGTGAAAAAGAGAAGTACATACAGTGAAGTAGAGCTGCACAATTAATCGTTAAAAAATCGTGATCTCGATTCACCTCCCCTGACGATCTCTCCTGCAGATTTTGCCGATTCTTTCATATAAACAAGTGGAGAGCCAAAGGCGCCTTTCACACGGACGGCTGTTCTGCTGCAGTTAAAAGCATATAATATGTTCTGTGAAATTCAAGACTCCAGGCACTGCGATCAGCTGCATTTGTACAGTGCGATTATCTGCGTTTACATGCAGCAGCGTCTAGCACATTCTTGCCATTTCTGATGTGCTTCCTGTTGCTTTTCTTTCCTTGTTGCCGCTGCTATCCGCAGGAGAAATAGTACACTGCCATTACCTGCAGTTATGAGCAGATAGCTGCGCTAAATCACTCCTGGACGCAGTCAATTCTATTTTTTCTATCCGCACCAAACTGCATGTAACTAAATCGCAGCTAAACGCAGTGTGTGAATGGGGCCATAGGAAAGCATTGTGTGCTTTTAGCTGCGGTAAAAAACTAGAAAATCCGCAGCTAAATCCACAATTCTATCGGTCTAAATCTTTTTCTGACACTTCTTTCTTAAGTTAAAATCAATATTTTTTTCTAGAAAATTACTTGGAACCCCCAAACATTATATATATTTTAGCAGAGACCCTAGGTAATAAAATGGCAATTGCTGCAATATTTTATGTCACACTGTATTTGCCCAGCGGTCTTTCAAATGCAATTTTTTGGGAAAAAATACACTTCAATGAATAAAAAAAAAAAAAAAAAAAGAAACAGTAAAGTTAGCCCAATTTTTTTTGTTTTAAAGTGAAAGATGATGTTACGCCGCGAGAATCGTGATATATCTTCTAAGCAAAAAAATCGTGATTCTCATTTTAGCCAGAATCGTGCAGCTCTACAGTGAAGGAGTGACATCTCACCCAGAGAAACGAAAAGAAGGTATTATCCAAATTACAAAGTGAAAAAATAGCAAAAGAAGCTTCAAAAAGGAAGCAAATGCAGCCACTACACCAATGACTAGCAAGCAGCAATATATCACATTTTTGGCTTGGATACACTTTAATAACAACATCAGCATTGTTTAAACAATACAAAAAAATATTATATTTGGCAACCCAATATAAGCTTACTTAAAAAAAAAAAAAAAAAAAAAAAGATCTCCTTTTCATGGTGCGAGTGCTGCCTTTTTGCTGGCCATATCTTTCCACAACTTCCTGGATTCCCTGATGCTTTAAAGCAGGGATCCTCAAACTATGGCCCGCCAGTTGTTCAGGAACAACAATTCCCATCATGCCTAGTCATGTCTGTGAATGTCAGAGTTTTACAATGCCTCATGGAACTTGTGGTTCTGCAACAGCTGGAGGGCCGTAGTTTGAAGATCCCTGCTTAAAAGCTTCTTCTCTGCTGTTTATTTTCAAATTCTAAGGACTACATGTCCCATCGTACTTTGTTGCCTGCAAGCTGTGATTCCTGTACTGACGCTTCCTCCTGAAACTCCTCCTCTCAGGACTCTGTAATTCAGAAGGCAGACTCTGTGAAATGTGTAACACAACAATGCCTACCCACAGGGCATAGTGAATATGTGTCACATTCATGGAAGTAAAGAGAAACAGAAAAGTGACGGCAGAAAAAAGACCAAGTGGTGCATCAAGTGTGATGTTTTTTTTTCTTCTTAAAGCGGGGGTCCACCTATCTATCGGTTTTTTTTTTTTTTTGAGTTCATTCACAAACTTTTCTTCTCAGCATTACATACTCACATATTGTGTGTAATATGTCCGCCTGTGTCAGATTTTGTCAGAAAGAATAACTTATATTATTCACTGCAGGCGGTTTCCATCTTCATTGTGGGCATTTGAAGCCCACAAGCATTTATTTCCTGGATGTGGTGAATGCTGTGCTCCCAGCATTCACTGCTCGTTTCCGCACATGCTCAGTGGCAACCTGGGAAGCCTGAGACTAGCTCCCAGGAGTCTGAGAGAGGCTAGAAACACGCCTACTCCCATGGGAGGAGAACCAGGAAGTGCAAAGAAGAATAGAAAAATAAAAGGTAATTACGGCGATTTAAATTTTTTTAAACGGCATGTCAGCATCTAGGCAAGGAAGAGAATACATACAGATATTGTTCAAAATTTGGGTGGAACCCCGCTTTAATTTAAACCTGTTTTTGTTTGTTTTTTTGTCTGAGTATAGATCTAGGTTTGTCCCAAGCATGTTTGATTCCACTTACTGTTGACTGTCTCACTACCTCTGGTGGAAGTTTATTCTAAGCATCAACTACCCTTTTGGTAAATAAAACTTTCTAAGATTAGTTTTGAACTTTCCCCTGTTAGTTTGAAGTCATGTCTCTGTGTTCTTGATCTTGGCTTCATATTGAAAATCCTGCCCTCTTAACCACCTCAATACTGGGCACTTTCACCCCCTTCCTGCCCAGGCCATTTTTCAGTTTTCAGCGCTGTCGCACTTTGAATGACAATTGCGTGGTCATGTTACACTGCACCCTAATGAAATTTTTATAATTTTCTACCCACAATTAGAGCTTTCTTTTGGTGGCATTTGATCACATCTGTGTTTTTTATTTATTGTGCTATAAACAAAAGAAGAGGGACAATTTTGAATATTGATTGGTTTGCGCAAAAGTTATAGCGTCTACAAAATAGGGGGATAGATTTATAGCATTTTAAGTAATTAATTTATTTTTTACTAGTAATGGCGGCGATTTGCGATTTTTATTGTGACTGCGATGTTGCGGTGGACATATCGGACACTTGACACATTTTTGGGACCATTCACATTTATACAGCGATCCGTGCTATAAAAATGCATTGATTACTGTGTAAATGTGACTGGCAGGGAAGGGGTTAACACTAGGGGGCGATCGAGGGGTTAATGTGTGTCCTAGGGAGGTGATTCTAACTGTGGGGGGAGGGGACTCACTAGGGGAAGAGACCGATCGGTGTCCCTATGTACAAGGGACACACCATCGGTCTCCTCTCCTCTGAAAGGACGTGGATCTATGTGTTTACACACACAGATCCACGGTCCTGCTCTGTTACCCGGCAATCGCGGGTGCCCGGCGGACATCGCGGCCGCCGGGCACGTGCACCGGGTCCCGACGCACACACGCCCCCTAGTGGCTTGGGAGGGCGATCACGTCATATGACGTCCACCCAGAACAAGAGCTGCCTCATCCCACCGTCATATGACGGTGGGCGGTAGCTTAGTGGTTAAACCTTATTCACCCTCTTGATGTACCGTATTTATCGGCGTATAACACGCACAGGTATATAACACGCATATTAATTTTAAGAGGGAAGTTTCAGGGAAAAAAAAGTTAATTTTAAATAAGGAACTTTGAAGCAAAATAAGGGTCAGTGCCCATCTGCAGTCTCACCATTGCCACCAATGCAGCCCCATCAATGCCCATCTGCAGTCTCACAAGTGCCATCAATGCAACCTCATCAGTCCACATCAATGCAGCAGCCTCACCATTGCCATAAGTGCAGCCTGATCGATGCCCATTTGCAGCCTAGAAGGGACAGGGAGGGGGGCGGGACGAGCGCCGAAAGATTATATACAGTGAGAATCTCCTATGATAGACAGAACAGTGGTCCAATGGCGGCCCAGGAGACGGGACTTCCTATTACAGAGGCCGCCAAGTAAACAGGAAATTCTCACTGTATGTAATCTGACAGCGCTCATCCCGCCCCCCTCCCTGTCCCCTCCGAGGCATCTAAAATTGAAGTATTGGCGTATAACACGCACATGCTATTTGCACCCAATTTTTAGGGTGAAAAAGTGAGTATTATACGCCAATAAATAAGTATTTAACCACTTCCCGCCCGGCCCATAGCAGATGACGGCCAGGCGGTGGTTCAGTTATCCTGACTGGGCGTCATATGACGTCCAGCAGGATAACATGCCGGCGCGCATCGCGGCGATCGGTGCGTCAGTCTGACACACCGATCTTGGTAAAGAGCCTCCGGCGGAGGCTATTTACCACGTGATCAGCAGTGTCCAATCACGGCTGATCACGATGTCAATAGGAAGAGCCGGTGATCGGCTTTTCCTCACTCGCGTCTGACAGACGCGAGTAGAGGAGAGCCAATCGGCGGCTCTCCTGACAGGGGAGGTCTGCGTTGATTGTTTATCAGCGCAGCCCCCCCTCAGATCACTACACTGGACCACCAGGGAAGGGGGCAACATGTGGATGGCCAGGTATGTACCCCATGGCCATACACATGTGCCCAATGTGCCCAGTCAGTGCCAATCAGTGCCCACAAATGGGCACTGATTGGCACCATTATATTGCACTGATGCCCAGCAATGTCACCCTTAGGGGCATCAGTGCCATCAGTGCCACCCATCATTGTCCATCTGTGCCACCTGTCAGTGCCAATCCGTGCCCATCAGTGCCCATCCGTGCCACCCATCAGTGCCACCCATAAGTACCCATCAATGCCACCTACAAATGCCCATCGGTGCCGCCTATGAGTGCCCATCAGTGCCACCTATGAGTGCCCATCAGTGCCACCTATGAGTGCCCATCAGTGCCACCTATGAGTGCCCATCAGTGCCGCATACCAGTGCCCATCAGTGCCGCATACCAGTGCCCATCAGTGCCGCCTATCAGTGCCCATCATCAGTGCCACCTCATCGGTGCCCATCAGTGCAGCCATATCAGTGCCCGTCATTGAAGAAGAAAACATACTTATTTCCAAAAAATTTTAACAGAAACAAAGAAAAACTTTTTTTTTTTTCAAAACTTTCGGTCTTTTTTTATTTGTTGCTCAAAAAATAAAAACCGCAGAGGTGATCAAATACCACCAAAAGAAAGCTCTATTTGTGGGAAGAAAATGAAAGCTGAAAATTGGCCTGGGCGGGAAGGTGTCTAAGTGCCTGGTATTGAAGTGGTTAAAGGTTTCAATTATGTCTCCCTTATCCCTTCTTTCCTCCAGACTGTACATTTTAAAGAGGAACTGCAGTCTGCTCACATCATTTGTAATAAAAACATCTTTGCCATGCTGAAACTTCCCTCCAACCACTTTGCATATTTTATATATACTGTGATTCTGCACTTTCCAAATATGCTGCAGAAATCTCCTTCCACTGAGTCTGGCTGCATCCATCTAACTGTGGGTAGTTGAAGCTGCTGCCTGTTCACTTCCTGGATTTATACAGAGGCACACCTCCAGCTCTGCAACTCTCATTGGCCCTCTTATGACTCATTCCCCCCCCCCCCCCCTTTCTGGCAAACTCTCACGAGAGCGAGAGAGAGAGCTGTGCATGATGTCACAAGCCTAGGCCAGTGATGGTGAACCTTGGCACACCAGATGTTGTGGAACTACATTTCCCATGATGCTCAATGACACTGCAGAGTGCATGAGTATCACGGGAAATGTAGTTCCAAAACATCTGGGGTGCCAAGGTCCGCTATCACTGGCCTAGGCTAATAACCAGACAGGAAACAGGAGGTGAAGGTAAATTGGGCATCTAGTGTTCCAGGAGGCAATGCCCTTAGTTTGTAATAATGTACATTTGATTAGTCAGTCTTTAGGTAAAAACAAAGTTGAACCACGGTAAGGGGGTGATTTAAAAAGAGGCAGCCATCCTCAGAGTGTGTCCAGAAAATCTGCAAAAAAAACATATAAAAGAAACGGGGGGCGCCTTTCTAAGGGTAGTATGAAAACAGTATCAATTATTGCACAAGATTAAAAACACTTACAAGATATAAGTGGGAGTCATACTCATCATAATTATGTAGTCCTGGCAGTTCTACTGCATCCCACAGGTTCCTCGCATGATCCGGGCAGCTGGGAAAGGTTCTGGTGTGGTGTTGTGCTGAATAGCTGTACATTCAGGAAAACCAGCAAGTACTCAGCTCCGTGCTGACCAGCTTGAACCGGAAGAGGAAAAGATGTCACCAGCAGGGGGTGGGAGGAAGGGGTCAGGACTGTCTGTGGAATGAAAGGCTACGCACTTGGAGCTCACAGCTTTTTCTACTGGCCATGACTCCCACTTATATCTTGTAAGTGTTTTTAATCTTGTGCAATAAATGATACTGTTTTAATACTGCACTTAGAAAGGCGCCCCCCCCCCCCCCCCCGTTTCTTTTATAAGAAACAGCAAGTGGGCTGTATAAGGTACTTATGGCAGAAAAAAAATGTTTTACTATCCAAAGTTAAAACAAGGACAGAGGATTTAATAAATGGAAAGTTGAAAAAATGACTGAAGGTCCGCTTTAAGTATATTAAAGCGGACCTTCAGTAATTTTTTTTCAACTTTCCACCTATTAAATCCTTGTCCTTGTTGTTTTAACTTTGGATAGTAAAACATTTTTTTTCTGCCAGTAAAAACCTTATACAGCCCACTTCCTGTTTCTGGTCCAGTTATTAGCCTAGGCTTACGACATCATGCACAGCTCTCTCTCATGAGAGTTTGTCAGGAAGGGAGGGGGGATGAGTCCGAAAAGGTCAAATGAGAGCTGCAGGTGTGCCTCTGTGTGTCTGTGTAGATCCAGGAAGTGAACAGGCAGCAGCTTCAGCTGCCCACAGTTAAAATGGATGCAGCCAGACTTAGCGGAGAGAGATTTCTGCAACATATTTGGCAAGTACACAATCACAGTATATATAAAATAATATGCAAAGTGGTTGGAGGGAAGCTTCAGAATGGCAAAGATGTTTTTATTACAAATTATGTGAGCAAACTACAGTTCCTCTTTAAATTCCTGAAGTCTCTCCTGATATATTTTCTCCCCCAGACCTTTCACTATTTTTGTTACCCGTCTCTGGGCTCCTTCTATCAATATATTTCTGTAAGGGCTCATGCACATTGCAGCTCAAAGAAGTTGCCCCTACAGGCTTTTGAGCTTGTCCATGCAAACTATGGCTTTTTCAGGAGTTTACAGGCATATAAAAAAACAAAAAAAAACCCTCACCAAACTCATGTTTTTGAGGAGCTTTTGAGCAGAAAAGATGCCCAAGTGCAAAAAAGTGTGAAAAGGCATGAAAAAGCTCAAGGAAACTCAAACACACCCAAAAAAAAAAAAAAAAAAAAATGGGAAAAATTAGCTTAGGGGAGAGTTTGTGAAAAAAACGCTTATGCTTAAAAAAGCTCAAAGAAGCTCAATAAAAAAACGTGTAAAAGAGCACAATAAAGCACAAGCTTCTTCAAGCTGAAATAAAAGCTCAAATGCCTTTTAAAAGCAGCTTATTTTTTATTGAGGTGCAGTGAGAATGAGCCCTTACAGGCAGAAAAAACCCCCATCAAACTTGCGTTTTTGAGAGGAGCTTTGGAGCTGAAAAGACACCCAAGTGCCTAAAACCGCACAAAAACACACAAAAAAGCATGAAAAAGCTCAAAGAAGCTTGAAAACACACATAAAAAATAGAAAAAACAAAACAAAACAAAAGCTGAGGGGAGGGTTTGTAAAAAAAAAAAAAAAAAAAAGCAGCTTATGAGGAGGGAATCAAAACCTCCTTCCTCCAGTTGGTAATCCCTCTAGTGAGAACTAAAGATCTATATAGGGAAAATCAGGACCTTCTTCCTACTGCTGGTAACGCCTCTAGTGAGAACTAAAGATTTATATAGGGAAAATCAGGACCTTCTTCCTACTGCTGGTAACGCCTCTAGTGAGAACTAAAGATTTATATAGGGAAAATCAGGACCTTCTTCCTACTGCTGGTAACGCCTCTAGTGAGAACTAAAGATTTATATAGGGAAAATCAGGACCTTCTTCCTACTGCTGGTAACGCCTCTAGTGAGAACTAAAGATCTATATAGGGAAAATCGGGACCTTCTTCCTACTGCTGGTAAGGCCTCTAGTGAGAACTAAAGATCTATATAGGGAAAATCGGGACCTTCCTCCTACTGTGGGTGACCCCTCTATAATAATAATTTATTAATAATAATAATAATAATAATAAAAAAAATAATAATAATAGACCTCTAGGTTGTTTACAATTGTTTTCAAGCCAGCTCTGCCAGTCAAACACATTTCTATTACTTTTCTTTACAAACAATAGTACCATGAATGCTACTTATTTTCTGACTGGTTTATTGTTTTGCCGATTTACAGAATAATAGTCGTTCTTCCTGTAGGGTTTTTTATTTAGGAAAAAAAATTTAAAAATAAAGTCAATCTTGTACATTTGATTTTGTTATGGCTGTAAGGATGATAATTCCAATTAAAATCTTTGCAGAATAGAAAACTGTTTTAGTGTATAGTGGGTCACAAAATTATTGGCAGGCGTGTAAAATTGTGGGTGACCGTTTCCGTGTTTGTGTGGGCAGAATCGGAATCTATACGAGATAGAATCAGTATCTGTCATAACTTTACTTTTGAAAAAAAAATCTGTCCGCGACCTTAACAAATTAAGAGGCGTTTTCACTTGTAAAGATACTTTAAAGGGCCAGTTTGCACCAGAACGCGGTGCAGGAAACCTGAGTTCTGTGCACGTTACCCACATTATGTTCAAAATGCACTGCATAGCACTTGCTATCTGCAGTGCAAACTTAACGACAGCCCAAATGCAGGTCACAAAATGCATTTGTCTGCACGGGATCACGTGGTACAATAGTGGTAGTACAGTAGTACCATGTGATCCGGTTGCTATGCATTTAATAAAGTAGTGCATGCACTACTTTTGGTGAGGTCTGGTGTGATTTCCACCTTTCAAATGAATTGGCTGAAATCACACTGCAACCGGATCGCATGCCCTAAGGCCCCTTTCACACTTATACGACTTCAAAGTCGCTCGATTTTACCGCGAGTTCGCGGCCGCTATTTTGCAGCGATTTTACCGCGATTTGGGAGCAGTACTACTTTGTAGGACTTTGGCATTAACCATTGTCAGCTTGTGCTTACAAAGTCGTACTGAAATCGTGTCTATATTATTCAGGGACTACTTTGAAGTCGACACGACTTAAAGTCGTGCCAATATGAATGGTAGTCATTGAAAATCATGGAGAATGACTTGTCATACGATTTTGCAGTACAAAATCGTGGGACAAGTCGTATAAGTGTGAAAGGGGCCTAAATGAAAACTTGAAATATATCTAAAAACAAAAAAACAAAAAAAGTAAAAATTTACACCAGAATGCAGTGCACTGCAACACACATTGTCTTGCGTTGCGGCACACTTTGTTTAGCAGTCCATTCAAAATTAATTGGCTGCAACACACGAAAAAAAAAATAGGTGCAGTCTGCATTTTTTTTTAAAACGTATCGGGCATGCTGCTGTGCTGTGTTGCAGCACATATGCATTTTGGAATACCATGCACAGTGAATGGCACTGGAGCACACCGATGCGTGTTATCGCAAAGCAAGCAGTGCGAATGGGCCTTAAAGCTTCTTTTAGTTTTTCTAGCTTTAGGCAGACAAGAGAATCCTTATAAAACTCATTCTGTTTTTTTGCCATTTGTGTCTTTCTCAGAGATAAGAAAAAAAAAAAAAGAAAGTGAGAGAATCTCCTTAAAGAGGAGGTCCAGTCTGGGTGAGAAAAATTAAGTCAGTAGCTACAAATACTGTAGTTGCTGACTTAATATTAGGGCACTTACCTGTCCAGGGAGCCCACGATGCCAGCACCCCAGCCGATCTTTGGATGGACTCCCGGTTGCTGCCGCCGCCATTCCTGGTAAGGAAACCAGGCAGTGAAGACTTTCGGCTTGACTTCTGGTTCCCTACTGAGCATGTGCGAAGCGCGCTGTGTATTCCAATTGGACCAGTGGCGGAGATTGAGGAGGCAAACTCTTGGGAGATCGGGCCGCGGCCCGCCTCCGGAAGTGGAGAAGGGGACTTGTCAAAAACAGGTCCCCCATTTCCCCCTGAAAGGTGCCAAATGTAACACCGGAAGGGGGGTTTGGGGGGGGGGGGGGTTGAGAAGCGTATAAGCGAGAGTTCCACTTTTGGGATAACACCAGCTGTCACTGTAATATGTTTAGCAACATTTGACATTGTCCAAATACTCGAGACATGTATATTCTTACTTAAATCTTGGTGTACTTCTTCCAGATCTGTGCAGTAATCCAGTGGTAAACTTGGCGGGTGTTCCCTGTAATAAAGAGCGGTCTTTGCTGCGCTCGCTGTGCAGAGTGACTGGTCTTGTATCTGCCCCACCTGTAGTTCTGCAGGCAGCCTGTAGTGGGTGGAGCCTGCTGGGCTCCCCCCAAAGCTACTGTATGTAGCAGCTCAGCAATGATGTGGCCACTACTGTCACAAAGTCACAACTGGGTTTGAAAAGGCATTTGGTGCACACAGAGTGGATTTATATTTGTTGCGGCTATTAAAAGAATAAACACAGCTTTTCCTAGATTCACTGCAGAGGGTTTCTCTGCTCAAGCAACAGCTGTCAAAAAAAAAATCAAAGGAATAAACTTCTGTCTGTAGATGAGGTCAGTTTAACCACTTAAAGACTAAACCTTTTTCTGACACTTGTTACTTTCAAGATAAAATCAGTATTTTTTGCTAGAAAATGACTTAGAACCCCCAAACATGTGTGTGTGTGTATATATATATATATATATATATATATATATATATATATATATATATATATATATATATATATATATATATATATATATATATATATATATATATATATTAGAGCTGCACAATTAATCGTTAAAAAATCGTGATCTCGATTCACCTCCCCTGACGATCTCTCCTGCTGAGTTTGCCGATTCTTTCATATAAACAAGTGGAGAGATTTATCTGTTCACTCAGCTGTCAAAAGAAAACATCCGGGCATTCTGCCAAGTTTAGAACTTGAAACATTGTATCTAACTTCCTTCTTAGATCAAAGGGATAAACTTCTCTGTGTAAACAAATAACCTGGGCAATCTGCCAAGCTTTAAACAAAGTGTAAATGCAGGAAGTTTAACCACTTAAAGTCTAAATTTTTTTCTGACACTTCTTTCTTAAGTTAAAATCAATATTTTCTGCTAAAAAAAAATTACTTGGAACCCCCAAACATTAGAGATTTTATATATATATATATATATATATAAAATAAGAAAAACAAAGGGTTGCGCTAATACTAGCAGTGCGTAATGTAAAATCTACAGTGCAAGAGGTTTATACCATGATCATACATAACAAATAAATAAATATAAAAATAAACCAGTGTGCAAAACATATGGTAATGGTGAAAGAAACAGTCCCATCCAATGAGGCATCAATAAAATGTCATAGTGAGTTTAGATCATCAAAAAATAAAAGTCCAAGTGACAATAGGTGTATTTCTGTAATAGCGAAGAGGGGACCACCACCAGAGAATAGAAGGGGTTGCTTCTTACCAGAAGGCCATGACCCCCCACCACAGAGGGTCACAGCAAGCAGAAAACTTTAAAAGCCAAAGGATGGGAACTGCCAGCGGTGTCCACCAGAGGTCATCTCAACATCAGCCACACCAACGAACCCATAACAAAGGTATCATGGAATATAGAAGGGGCTCACATAGTGTAAAACTGATAAAATTTATTGAAATGTAATAAAAAATAAATGAACACTTACAAACGTAATTGATAAAACAGCCTTAAGTCCGGCTCCGTGGCCACCGGAGCTCGGACAAACCCGTCCTGCTGGAATACAACTCGCTCGGGGGTGACGTCAGCGCGTCGTCTGGCTCCGCCCTACGCGTTTCGTGACATCATCACATCTTCCAGGGGCACAGGGGCCCCTGGAAGACGTGATGATGTCACGAAACGCGTGAACGAAGCAGCTCTACTATATATATATATATATATATAATTTTAGCACACCCTAGAGAATAAAATGGTGGTTGTTTCAATATTTTATGTCACACTGTATTTGCGCAGCCGTCTTTCAAAAGCAATATTTTTGGAAAAAATACACTTTAATGAATTAAAAAAAAAAACTAAACAGTAAAGTTAGCCCAATTTTTTTGTATAATGTGAAAGATGTTATGCCGTGAGAATCGTGATCTTTATTACAAGCAAAAAAATTTGGATTCTCATTTTAGCCAGTATTTGTGCAGCTCTACAGTGATTATAAATGTAATTAAAAAACAAAAAACAAAAAAACAAAAAAAACATACATGTCATACTTGCCTGCTCTGTGCAATGGTTTTGCAGAGCAGCCCCAATCCTCCTCTTCTGGGGTCCCCCGCTGGTGCTCTTGGCTCCTCTCCCTGCTGAGTGCCCTCATAGCAAGCCACTTGCTATGGGAGCACTCATACAGGCTTGATTCCGAGCCTCAACACACACAGTGCGGCTCAGCCCCACCCCCTGCTCATTCCTCACAGGCTGAGATTGACAGGAGCAGGAGCCAATGGCCATTTCCAATGAGGAGAGAGAGAGCTGCTGCTCCTGCGCACAATGCTGGATCAAGATCAGGCAAGTATTTAAGGGGCTGGGGGGATCCTAAGCACGGAAGTTTTTTACCTTAATGCAGAGACTGCACGATGATAAAAAAAAACTTCTACCTTTAAACTACTTTAAATTCAATTGTTTTTCCTAGAGTTGAGCTTTACCTATCCTAATGCCCCGCCGTAAACACGATCGGACATTCCGACAACAAAATCCACGGATTTTTTTCCGACGGATGTTGGCTCAAACTTGTCTTGTATACACACGGTCACACAAAATCTTGTCGGAAATTCCGAACGCCAAGAACGCGGTTGACATACAACACGTACAATGAGCAAAGAAAAATGAAGTTCAATAGCCGGTGTGGCTCTTCTGCTTGATTCCGAGCATGCGTGGAACTTTGTGCGTCGGAATTCTGTACACACGATCGGAATTTACGACAACGGATTTTGTTGTCGGAAAATTTGAGATCCAGATCTCAAATTTTGTGTGACGGAAATTCCGATGGAAAATGTCCGATGGAGCCTACACACGGTCGAAATTTCCGATAACAAGCTCCCATCGAACATTTTCCGTCTGAAAATCCGACCGTGTGTACGGGACATAAGGGTAAGGCCTCATGCACACAGGACATTTCTGCAGCTGCTGTTAGGAGCATATGGTGTTTTGTTTTCCTGCCTCTAAACGCCCCCGGCATGTTAGCCTAGGAGACCATGCACACATAGGCTTTTAGCAGTGTTTATTGGCAGGAGAGTTTAGAGGCAAAAAAAAAAAAAAAAAACACTGTGACTGTTATACAAGTTGTACACTCACTACTTTACATTGTAGCAAAGTGTCATTTCTTCAGTGTTGTCACATGAAAATATTTACAAAAATGTGAGGGGTGTACTCACTTTTGTGAGATACTGTATGCTGTTTTATCCTTTTTGCATGCATCAATTAAAACAAAATGAACCCTACCAACAATTTCTGAAACAAATGCCTGTTCACATTCATGCTGAATCTGCTTTTTTGCCTTTATTACATGTTCCAGTGTGGCTACAATAGTAAACACAAATGCAACAATCAGTAAAAAAAAAAAAAAAAAAAAATTTATGCTGGTTTAAATATGAGAGAACTGTATAGAAGCGACATAATGCGGTGGAAACCGTTAACAGAACACACCTACACTAAAAAATGTGTATGGGAACAGTGTATTAAATCAAGTGTGTAACAGCTCATTAAGAGATCAGATGGTGGTAAAGTTCCAAACAGGTAACGGTAAAAGTAAGAACAAAGTAAATGCTACAGTTGTAACAAAACACATGATAGTGGTTGACACTTAACGTGGGAAAAAGTTCTGCAACTAACCTATGTGTGTTTGTGCTTCTACACAGCGCACTCCTTAAAGTGACTGCCTGCAACAAAAGAACGATACAAGTATAAAAAGTGAAAATGTATCAAAACTAAAAACAGTGATAAAGATCTCCATATAGCGGAAATTATGTTCTCTTGGCTTTCAATGTAATATCCAACTAGACTGTCATACTGGGCACTGTGTGGGCTCAGATGATGGGCCACTGTCATGTAAATTGTAGATGTCCAATATGCAATCATTAGGGGTTTCCAATCAGATCCTGGGTAGAGGCACTATGTAAATTGTAGAAAAACTGTCAAAAAGATTCCTGCTTTCTGTCCTGGCAACTTCTTTTATGGTTGGCAATACAAGGTGGGATTTCTATTGAGAAGAGCAGGACATGGAGATATTCCAGGTGAAGATAAAATATCTCATTACATAAAATATGGGTCTGTTGGAAATAAAGCTTTTTATACATTTAGGCTGTTCAATGTGTAAAAATAATAATGATACTGCGTCAATACCTGTAAAGCAATTGAGTCATCTTTCTACCTGGCTATTGGGTGAGCTTTTTATGCCCTAACAATCTCCTTAGAAGATACCAAAAGATTACAAGGTGAACAAGAAAATCCAGTAACCCTTTGTGACATATCACTCTATTACAAAAGAAAATACCTGCCTAAGGAGTCTCTGACGTAAGCCGTGCACTTGTCACAAGGCACTAAAGCTGAACCTAGTCAGTAACAGAAGTCAATGTCTTCAAGTATGCGGTCTGAGTTTTAGAAGATTCTACCATAGGCTCCGAGGCACATCAATTTCTTGGTGACAGATTCCATTTAAGCCTGCAAACCTATGCGCACGCACGCACGCACATTTCTATATGGCAGGATGGATTAAAGCAGGGTATCCAAGACCAAAGCCGGTTCAGCTATTCGGACACTGTGTGTATCATTGTCTGTTCAACAGAAGTGGCCAACTGGCTTCTGTCAAACTGTCTTGCTGGAAAAAAAGCATTGGATTAGCGCATGCAGTTATTGGCTCCAGCACTGATCTGTGTATTCTGATGGGGGGAGCCCCGCTGTCAGGCAGTCCCCGGGTTGCAAACAAGATGGGGTCTGTAGGTTTATTCTTAAGTTGAATTTGTATGCAAGTTTGAACATTTACATTTTTTTAAGTGTAACTCCAGGCAAAATTTTTTTTTTTTTACGTTTTTAGGATAGCATAGGGAAGAGTCAACACCCCTGTAAGGTTTGTTTTGCTGTCTGTGCCCCTATTCAGAAGATTTTGCCTCACTTTCTGTCCCAGTGACAATTGGATTCTGAAAATTTGGGCTTGTCGTGGAAACAAGGATTGTTGATAAATCTTCAGTGGAGAAACCTTTTTCCCATAACTCTTACAGGAGTGAATTTCCCTTCTTAGGGGTAGATTTCCTCTGACTTCCTGTTGTCTCCCTTCACTTGTAAGTATGAGCCGTATGCAAGTTGGAAGTTTATAACTCGGGGACTGCCTGTACAACAGCTCAACAGGGGAGATCCCGGCATCCCCATCACTTGTGTGGATGCGAGGGATCTGTGTTTTTTTTTGTTCATTCAACCCACTGATGTATAATCTGCTTTAGCCAGTGGCATAACAATGAACTGTGTATGATTATGTCCAAAAGTACCTTTAAATTTAAGACTATCTGCCTCTATCAGCTAAGCATATTTTCCAGTAATTTATTTATTGCTGGACAAATGGGGAAGGGTTGTCAACTTACGGGGGGCCTCCAATGCAGTGGTTGTCAACTTACGGGGGGCCTCCAATGCAGTGGTTGTCAACTTACGGGGGCCTCCAGTGCAGTGATTGTCAACTTACGGGGGCTTCCAATGCAGTGATTGTCAACTTACGGGGGCTTCCAATGCAGTGATTGTCAACTTATGGGGGCTTCCAATGCAGTGATTGTCAACTTATGGGGGCTTCCAATGCAGTGATTGTCAACTTATGGGGGCTTCCAATGCAGTGATTGTCAACTTACGGGGGCCTCCAATGCAGTGGTTGCTAGTGGCCACCTATTCAGGTTTTTACTCTGAATAGGTGCCTGTGCCTGTGTCTTCCTATCCCAGAGATAACTGCAATCTGATGACACAGATTTAAAGTGGAGTTACGACATTTTTGAATTTTTTTGTCTAATGCCTAACTCAGGATCATAACATATACTAATACCACTCACGATTATAGTTAATTTCGCTGCTAGATTGAAGATTTTATATAAAGAAATGCCTTATATTTTGCTGTCTTGGCCGTTCCCATATTGCTTGTGGGCATGTGAAGCCCACGAGCATTATCTTCCGGGATACGGTGCAGCTGAGTGACCAGCATGCACCGCCCGTTCTCGCGCATGCGCAATATGAAAGGCTTGCAGCGCCGTAAACTTCTCATGTTGCCACCACAATGGGCGTCGCCGTCGGAAGTGCTCGCCCCGTTGTGATGGCAACGAAGATATCTCGCGATGCTGAGCTCCGCGATCCACACCGACTCCTGGGAATTATGACACCAAGCTCCCAGGAGAGAGTGCACCGCAGTGAAAAACCTATATTAATCACAAAATATAACATAATACATTAAATGTAATGTACAAATTACAATGCCATGTGTCAGCATGCAAATTCTACCCTCCCATATCTTGGCACTTCACATGTTTCCAAACCCATCAACCAAATGAACAGGGGGAATTAGCCAAGGAATGCACAGATTAATGCTGAAGAGATCTGCTTGCTCCTGACTAACGGGTCACAATCTCAGATTTCAGTCTATATTTAAACAGGCCTAATCATCCAGGTTGCTGGTTGCTTTAGAGACAGTCATGGGGTCTGAAAACAAGATATTGAAACCAGTACCCTGTGCTCCAGTATTCAAAGAATTTTAAATGTGCAAAACTACAATACAAGCATGATACTTATATTTAAACATACACAGGGATATCTAAATCAATACACACTGCTGATGATAAATCTACTAATGAACTTATCTGAAGGAAAGTCTAACTTATTTGTGCATACTCTTGTTGCCATGCATCTTTTCTGGCAGAAAACATACCGGCGTACAGCCTAGTAAGGGAAATCACTGGCTGTAGGACATCAGATGGAATGTCACATACAAGATCATGCAAGCCCTGTGGTTCCCTACCTGCAGTTCTGTACATTTCAGCAGAAAGGTCAGTCATGGAAATATAGATGTCTGCAACAAAATGGCAAACCTTGCAGTGTTCCCTGGCTGAGATGTCCTCATTCATTGCCACATAGCCTACTTGTAGAAATGACACTATCTGCACTTTGTTCAATTCTAATAAACTGCTGACAAGTTCAAAGGACAGAAGTGAAAGAAGGATCAATTCTACACATATCCTGACCACTGCAGCCTGGACTTGGCCCAGTCACTGATTACTCTGCAATAACTAGTATATACTGCCTGAAAAGTCACATTGCAGGAGAGTTTTACGTAAACCTGCCCTTTACTCATTCTGAGCAAAGCATTATGTCTGGCTGCCACCGTGTATATTCACCTTGCTTCCATTCTTCCCATACTCTGTCTGAAGTGAAAAGAAATACACAGTACTTTCAAGTACGGGGGGGACATGTGACTTTCTCCCACAATGCTAGGCACAGAGCTGTCATTGTTGGAGCAGGCAGAGAGTCCTTAGCTCTGTGTAAGCTCTGACTATAAGGACCCTTTCACACAACTGATTAGGACCGCCTGTCAGTTTTTCAGGCGGACCCGGTTGGATGGTCCATTCACCCCTATGGACCGGCGGGTGTAAACAGACTTGTGTCCATTTACACCTGCCTACCTGAAATTCGATCCAGTCCACAAAAAAAAACCAGAAGGGGATAACTCTACCTCTGTCTAGGCTGATCGGATTGGAGGGCAGTCAGGTGTAAACAGACAGCGGAGTCCACTCACACAACAGAGCAGGTTCTGTCCATGAATGCTCTGCATAAACAGAGTGGACACAGACCTGTCATCCACCCGCTCTTCTCCAATCAGCAGGGGATCAGCGGACAGTTCCCCTGCTGACCAAAATATCCGCCCCGCGTGAAAGGGGCCTAAAACTTTTTCTCTTCACTCCTCCAGGTGGATGGAATGGTGGGGGTGTTTGGTCACATATGGCGACCCATCACATTTGGCTACCTGCTGGAGTGCGCTTGCGCGACACTGCCATATGTGCTCCAACACTTTTACCACAAAACAGCACACTAAAACCGTCAGATAGTGTGACAGAAGTGACGTAAAAAAAAAAAAAATTGTTCTACTTGTATTGTATTGCTATGTATTCACATTATATGTGCAGGCAGGATTAAATTGCACCCCATCCCCCTCAACCTGAACGTGGACAGCGATCAGATGTTTATTTGTAATAGATTGTGTGTGTTTATAAGGTGCTATGTGATGACATTATATGTGCAAGCATAGCGCAGTGTTTGTATTGTCTGTAATATCACTTCCGTGACATTATTGCACATCGATCAGATGTATATTTGTAATAGATTGTGTGTGTTTAGAAGGTGCTATTGTCGTCACTTCCGTGACATTATCTGATGGTTTCACTGGTCCATATGGTGGCAAAAACTTTTGGAGAGCATATCGGCAAGTTACGCATGGGCACTGCAAAATTTCTCAGCGGAACGTCACTTCCACAGCAAAATGTGATGGGTCGCTGAATGTGACGAAACAGGGGGGAACAGGCAGAAGCTAATGTGGAGGAAATAGCTACACAGCAATATACCAGTTAAATGTTTCTTTTAGGGCCCGTTCACACTAGCTGCACACTAAAATAATCTGATTAAGCACGCAGTTAGCATCTGTTGTGCGCGGTCAGTGCCTCGTGTTGCTACATGGTTTACTTTTTTTTTCCTACATCCAACTTTATTGAAATGTCAAAGCGACATTTAATTCCCAAGCACCCCAGTGGGGCACTGACTTCAGGTAAGATCTGTATGTCTGAAATTTTACACGATGCACTTCAACCCACCTGAAGGTAGCACTGCAGTGTGAACAGGGTACATAGGATATAATTGTGTTCTACATGCCCTTGCGGTGGTTGGTGTTGATCAAATGCAAAAAGATTACAGTCACAGCATATAATGTGAACGGGCCCTCAGGGCTGGTTCACACCTATGCAGGTTGCAGTTTGTATATTCCGGATGCATTTTGTGTTTTTCAATACATGCTTTTCATCCATTGATGTCTATGGAACCAAAAACCATAAAAAAAGTCCCTGGCCCTTTTCATAAAATGCATAGATGTGAACGTGACCCATAGGTAACCATGTTAAATGGACTGTAGCGTGTTTCTGCAAAACTGAAAACTCACTAAAAAACGCATAGGTGTGCACCAGGCCTTATACTCCCTTGCAGACATTTTCTTTTTTTGTCAGCGAGTAGGAGTACAGATACTTGTGCTCAAGTACTCGCTGATATTGATGTCCTTTGTGGTACAATTTGAGCCCATACAAAATGAATGGTCCCAAATTACACTGCAAAGAATCGCATGTGATTTGAACAGGAATGTGGTGCTCTACCTGTCTGAATTGCATGCAGTTTCCCCCACTGCTCCTGCGTGAACCCAGGCTGAAGTCACTATGACAAGCCTGGGCCCACACAGTAGCTGTGGGGGAAACTGAAAGTGATTAGGACAGGAATACCACCGCATTCTTGTTCTAATCGCATGCGATTCTTTGCAGAATCTTTGAGCACATTCATTTTGTATGGGCTGAAATGGCACCGCAAAGGTATCGGTTTCAAGTATTGGAGCATTTGCACGAGTACATGTGCAAATGCTTAGTATCAGTACCGATATCAGTGCAACCCTAATCTAAATACATTTTCTCGAATTTGTTCTAGACAGTCTGCGGGAGTACAAAATCAATGGGAAACAGGTATGTTGTGTAGCCTTTTCTTTCTACTTTAAGCGGTATTAAACCCAAATGCAAATATTATATTGCAGCTTATGCTTCTTTTGCACAGGCGTTGATGTGGCACGCAGATATACGTCCTTACTTTGAAGAGGAATATTGTTGTTATGGCAGAAGCTAGCTGCCATAACCCCAGTAGCCTCTTCTTCGGGCAGCGGTCTGATTTCAGATGAAAGTGGTCTCTGCGACGGATTCGCCGCAAGATCACTTTTATCGGCGGCGGGAGAGGGCCCCCCTCCTGCCACTCTCCGTGCCCTCCGCCACTTACCAGAGCATTTGGCAGCGGTTGAGGCAATGGGATCTTCTCCCTTGCTAGGTATGGAGACGAGTGAGTGGAAGATATCCCTGACCCGTCTCCATACCACTGCAGGGTGGAAGCAACGTCAAAACGTCACTTCTGCCCATAGCTCTTAAAAGGGCCATTTTTTAATTATTTTTTTTTTTAAATGACAAAAATTGTATTTATTTTTTTATTGCATTTTAGTGTAAATATGAGATCTGAGGTCTTTTTGACCCCAAATCTCATATTTAAGAGGTCCTGTCATGCTTTTTTCTATTATAAGGGATGTTTACATTCCTTGTAATAGGAATAAAAGCGACACAATTTTTTTTTTTTTTTTTAAAAGAACAGTGTAAAAATAAAAACGAAAAGGTAAAATAAATAATAATCAAAAAAAAAATTTAAACGCGCCCCGTCCCACCCAGCTCACGTGCAGAAGCGAATGCATATGTGAGTAGCGCCCGCATATGAAAACGGTGTTCAAACCACACATGTGAGGTATCGCCGTGATCATTCTGTCCCTAGATCTCCTCTGTAACTCAAAACATGCAACCTGTAGAATTTTTTAAACGTCGTATGGAGATTTTTAAGGGTAAATGTTTGTCGCCATTCCACAAGCGGGCGCAATTTTGAATCATGACATGTTGGGTATCAATTTACTCGGCGTAACATTATCTTTCACAATATAAAAAAAAAAAATTGGGCTAACTTTAATATTGTCTTATTTTTTAATTAAAAAAAAGTGTATTTTCTCCAAAAAAGGTGCGCTTGTAAGACCGCTGTGCAAGTACGGTGTGACAGAAAGTATTGCAACGACTGACATTTTATTCTCTGGGGTGTTAGAAAAAAAAAAATCTGTTTTCAACTTGTAAACAACAAATGTCAAAAAGATGCTCGGTCCTTAAGTGGTTAATGCATTTTGATGTGTCATGTATTTTTCAAGTTGGTTAACGCTGGTAGGCCTATTGGCTTCTGTCTAAATTGGCCCTAGTATGTATATGTATGAATGTGAGTTAGGGACCTTAGATTGTAAGCCCCTTGAGGGCAGGGACTGATGTGAATGTATAATACAGTTGTGCTCATAAGTTTACATACCCTGGCAGAATTTATGATTTCTTGGCCATTTTCAGAGAATATGAATGAAAAAACTTTCACTCATAGTTAGTGTTTGGCTGAAGCCATTTATTATCAATCAACTGTGTTTACTTTTTTTAAATCATAATGACAACAGGAACTACCCAAATGACCCTGATCAAAAGTTTTGGCCTGATAACATGCACACAAGTTGACACAAAGGGGTTTGAATAGCTATTAAAAAGTAACCATCCTCACCTGTGATCTGTTTGCTTTTAAAAAATGTGTGTGCGTATAAAAGGTCAATGAGTTTCTGGACTCCTGACAGACCCTTGCATCTGTTATCCAGTGCTGCACTGACATTTCTGGATTCTAAGCCATGGGGAAAGCAAAAGAATTGTCAAAGGATCTGCGGGAAAAGGTAGTTGAACTGTATAAAACAGGAAAGGGATATAAAAAGATATCAAAGGAATTGGGGATGCCAATCAACAGTGTTCAAACTCTAATTCAGAAGTGCAAAATGAGGGGTTCTGTTGAAACCAAACCACAGTCAGGTAGACCAACTAAAATTTCAGCCACAACTGCCAGGAAAATTGTTCAGGATGCAAAGAAAAACTCACAAATAACTTCAGGTGAAATACAGGACTCTCTGAAAACATGTGGTGTGGCTGTTTCAAGATGCACAATAAGGAGGCACTTGAAGAAAGATGGGCTGCATGGTCGAGTCGCCAGAAGAAAGCCATTACTACGCAAATGTCACAAAGTATCCCGCTTACAATACACCAAACAGCACAGAGACATGCCTCAAACCTGACACAAAGTCATTTGGAGTGACGAGACCAAAATTTAGCTACATTTGGAGAGGAGTCAAGGCCTATGATAACAGGTACACCATTCCTACTGTGAAACACGGAGGTGGATCGCTGATGTTTTGGGGATGTGTGAGCTACAAAGGCACAGGAAATTTGGTCAAAATTGATGGCAGGATGAATGCAGAATGTTATCAAAAAATACTGGAGGAATACGTGCATTCATCAGCTAGGAAGCTGCACATGGGACGTACTTGGACATTCCAACATGACAATGATCCAAAACACAAGGCCAAGTCGACCTGTCATTGAATACAGCAGAATAAAGTGAAGGTTCTGGAGTGGCCATCTCAGTCTCCTGACCTCAATATCATTGACCCACTCTGGGGAGATCTCAAACATACATTTCATGCAAGACAGCCCAAGAATTTACAGGAACTGGAGGCTTTTTTGCCAAGAGGAATGGGCAGCTTTACCATCTGAGTAGATAAAGAGCCTCATCCACAAATACCACAAAAGACTTCAGGCTGTCATTGATGTTAAGGGGGCAATACATGGTATTAAGAACTGGGGTATGTAAACTTTTGATCAGGGTCATTTGGGTAGTTTTTGTTGTGATTATGATTTAAAAAGAGTAAACACAGTTTATTGATAATAAATGGCTTCAGCCAAACAGTAACCACGAGTGAAAGAAAAGTTTTTGTGTTATCATTCATATTCTCTGAAAAAATGGCCAAGAAATCATAAATTCTGCCAGGGTATGTAAACTTATGAGCACAACTGTATATATGTAAAGTGCTGTGTAAATTGACAGCGCTATACAAGTGGCTCACACAGATGTGAACAGGCACCATCTATTACATTGCCCTTGAGGACACATGCATTTTAGTGTGTTTGAACATGTGCATTAAAGTGTAAACCTAAAAAATGCACAAAAACACATCCCACTCAAGACACTGCCTGCATGGAGTTTGCATGCTCCCCTTTGCTTGGGTGGGTTTCCTCTGGGTGCACACCAAAGACATGGTGGTAGGTTATTGGCTCTGGTCTAAACTGACACAAACGTGTATGTATGTGAGGTAGAGACCTTATATTGTAAGCTTCTTGAGGCCACGGACTGATGTAAATGTGCAATATTTATGTAAACTGCTGTGTAATTGTTGGTTCTATAGAAGTGCCTGCAATAAATAAAATGTGCTTTGACACATGCTGAAAAACATGTAAACAAAAATGCTTGAAAATAGAAACACAAAGGCATGAACCTTTTTTAAGGCTTAAAGTTCCCCACATTTGTTGTTAGAACAGGAGATCCCTGAAGATGTTCTTCTTTTGTACATAAACATGTTTCAGTAGCTGCTGCCACATGACTTTCCTACATAATATCAGCCAAGAAATCAAATCAAACCCGTCCCTGTGTGGGGATCTCCACCCTACCAGCAGCTGGGCGACATATTTGTGAGAACAATAAATCCTCTGTGAATTACACATCTCCAGGGTGCCACCAGCTCCAGATGTAAAGTGTATGTGATATAGACACATCGATCTCTGCCCTGTACATTGTACACACATCGATCTCTACCCTGTACATTGTACACACATCGATCTCTACCCTGTACATTGTACACACATCGATCTCTACCCTGTACATTGTACACACATCGATCTCTGCCCTGTACATTGTACACACATCGATCTCTGCCCTGTACATTGTACACACATCGATCTCTACCCTGTACATTGTACACACATCGATCTCTGCCCTGTACATTGTACACACATCGATCTCTGCCCTGTACATTGTACACACATCGATCTCTGCCCTGTACATTGTACACACACCGATCTCTACCCTGTACATTGTACACACATCGATCTCTGCCCTGTACATTGTACACACACACCGATCTCTACCCTGTACATTGTACACACATCGATCTCTGCCCTGTACATTGTACACACACACCGATCTCTACCCTGTACATTGTACAAACACACCAATCTCTGCCCTGTACATTGTACACACACACCGATCTCTACCCTGTACATTGTACACACACACCGATCTCTACCCTGTACATTGTACACACATCGATCTCTACCCTGTACATTGTACACACATCGATCTCTGCCCTGTACATTGTACACACATCGATCTCTGCCCTGTACATTGTACACACATCGATCTCTACCCTGTACATTGTACACACATCGATCTCTACCCTGTACATTGTACACACATCGATCTCTGCCCCGTACATTGTACACACACATCGATCTCTGCCCCGTACATTGTACACACACATCGATCTCTGCCCCGTACATTGTACACACACATCGATCTCTGCCCCGTACATTGTACACACACATCGATCTCTGCCCTGTACATTGTACACACATCGATCTCTGCCCTGTACATTGTACACACACACCGATCTCTACCCTGTACATTGTACACACACACCGATCTCTACCCTGTACATTGTACACACACACCGATCTCTACCCTGTACATTGTACACACACACCGATCTCTACCCTGTACATTGTACACACACATATCTCTGCCCTGTACATTGAACACACACCGATCTCTGAGCTGTACATTGTACACACCGATCTCTGAGCTGTACATTGTACACACCGATCTCTGAGCTGTACATTGTACACACCGATCTCTGAGCTGTACATTGTACACACCGATCTCTGAGCTGTACATTGTACACACCGATCTCTGAGCTGTACATTGTACACACCGATCTCTGAGCTGTACATTGTACACACCGATCTCTGAGCTGTACATTGTACACACCGATCTCTGAGCTGTACATTGTACACACCGATCTCTGAGCTGTACATTGTACACACCGATCTCTGAGCTGTACATTGTACACACCGATCTCTGAACTGTACATTGTACACACCGATCTCTGAGCTGTACATTGTACACACCGATCTCTGAACTGTACATTGTACACACCGATCTCTGAACTGTACATTGTACACACCGATCTCTGCCCTGTACATTATACACACACCAATCTCTGCCCTGTACATTGAACACACACCTATCTCTGCCCTGTACATTGAACACACACCTATCTCTGCCCTGTACATTGAACACACACCTATCTCTGCCCTGTATATTGTACACACCGATCTCTGAGCTGTACATTGTACACACCGATCTCTGAGCTGTACATTGTACACACCGATCTCTGAGCTGTACATTGTACACACCGATCTCTGAGCTGTACATTGTACACACCGATCTCTGAGCTGTACATTGTACACACCGACCTCTGAGCTGTACATTGTACACACCGATCTCTGCCCTGTACATTATACACACACCAATCTCTGCCCTGTACATTGAACACACACCGATCTCTGAGCTGTGCATTGTACACACACATTGATCTCTGTCCTCTGCATTGTACACACTGATCTCTGCCCTGTACATTGTACACACACCAATCTCTGCCCTGTACATTATACACACACCAATCTCTGCCCTGTACATTGAACACACACCGATCTCTGAGCTGTACATTGTACACACCGATCTCTACCCTGTACATTGTACACACACACCGATCTCTACCCTGTACATTGTACACACACCGATCTCTGCCCTGTACATTGTACACACACACACCGATCTCTACCCTGTACATTGTACACACACACCGATCTCTGCCCCGTACATTGTACACACACCAATCTCTGCCCTGTACATTGTACACACACCAATCTCTGCCCTGTACATTGAACACACACCTATCTCTGCCCTGTACATTGAACACACACCGATCTCTGAGCTGTACATTGTACACACCGATCTCTGAGCTGTACATTATACACACACCAATCTCTGCCCTGTACATTATACACACACCGATCTCTGCCCTGTACATTGAACACACACCGATCTCTGAGCTGTGCATTGTACACACACATTGATCTCTGCCCCGTACATTGAACACACACCGATCTCTGAGCTGTACATTGTACACACCGATCTCTGCCCTGTACATTATACACACACCAATCTCTGCCCTGTACATTGAACACACACCGATCTCTGAGCTGTGCATTGTACACACACATTGATCTCTGCCCCGTACATTGAACACACACCGATCTCTGAGCTGTACATTGTACACACCGATCTCTGCCCTGTACATTATACACACACCAATCTCTGCCCTGTACATTGAACACACACCGATCTCTGAGCTGTGCATTGTACACACACATTGATCTCTGCCCCGTACATTGAACACACAAAGATCTCTGAGCTGTGCATTGTACACACACATTGATCTCTGCCCTGTACATTGAACACACAAAGATCTCTGAGCTGTGCATTGTACACACACATTGATCTCTGCCCCGTACATTGAACACACACCGATCTCTGAGCTGTGCATTGTACACACACATTGATCTCTGTCCTGTGCATTGAACACACTGATCTCTGCCCCGTACACTGTACACACTGATCTCTGCCCCGTACACTGTACACACTGATCTCTGCCCCGTACACTGTACACACTGATCTCTGCCCCGTACACTGTACACACACATTGAACTCTGCCCTGTACATTGTACACACTGATCTCTGCCCTGTACATTGTACACACTGATCTCTGCCCTGTACATTGTACACACTGATCTCTGCCCTGTACATTGTACACACTGATCTCTGCCCTGTACATTGTACACACTGATCTCTGCCCTGTACATTGTACACATTGATCTCTGCCCCGTACACTGTACACACTGATCTCTGCCCTGTACATTGTACACATTGATCTCTGCCCTGTACATTGTACACACTGATCTCTGCCCTGACTGGGAACAGAACATAACACATTACTGAAATATGGAGGAAAAGTTTCCAATGCAGGTAATAGAATGGAAGAGAAAACCTGATTAGTTATCAACAACACAGCAATAACTTCCCCAATCTCAGGAAGATATCCCATGATTATGGAAACTTCAACACCCCTCCCTTACATCCCTACCACCATATAAATGTTATGTACTAATATCTCACATACCTGATATGGCACTACAATACGGCGACATCAGCCAAGGAACAGTCAGCATCCCACACATAAAACACAACACAAACCCTACTCCCAGCTCACCTCCCGGTGTCTCCGTGTCCACTTTCCGGGCGGGGCTACTAGATTGTGACAGCACCGCCCGGAAGTACAGCTCCAAGTCAGCACTAAAGCTGGACGCCGGAATAGCAGTCCGCCGGGAACTCAAAGCACGCTGCAGGGTTCCGCGTCCAGTCCTGGAAGCCGCTTTAATGTTCACTGTCTTCAGCGAGTAGCGCCTGTAGCTGCTAATGCAATATAACGAGTATTACCAGCAGGACCTGCACTTCAACCTGAGTATTGTTCTTGTTCTTGATACAATAGGAAGAGTTACAGGCTGTGTCTATCTGTGCTCCTCTTGTGGGAAATGTAAAATATCCCTGGAGTCACCAGAAAAGGAGTAGAATAGACACCTGATGAAGTAGGGTTGGCCCTTTGTCTGGTTTTGGAGTGAAAAGCCCTAATGGTGTCTCCAATGGAGTGAACTGGTGTATTGGCAGCAATCTGGGGGGCGGTTTACCAAGCATCGAATTTGTGATTTATTTCTCTATCATATGTATTCTGGGTTAGAGCCGTAAGGTCTTTGCATTCCTGAAAAGACTTTAAAAATTGTTTGGTAAGGGTTGGGGGTACCAACTTTTCATAAAGGTAAATGTATTGCCCGGAGGAAATGGTGGGCTTGCAAGCCAGGGTTTTTTTTTGCCCATAACAACTTGGTAAAAATAATATTCTTTAGCAAGGAACATACATTCCACATTAATAATTATGCTACCAAAATGAATGTGTGCTGTAAATTGCCTCCAGCGTTGCTCCTGCTTGTTATTGCTGGAGGCTGCCATTTTGCTGAAGCCCCGAGCCCCTGGGCAGCAGTAAATCTTTAGCCTGTCAGCAGCTCGGCCTCTACAAATTCAGCACAATTCCTAAAATAAAGAGCAACTATGCATGTGCTTTGACAAAAAAACAGGAAGCTGGTTGGTTTCTATGCACAGCTGATCCGGATTTTGCACTCTCCAATTGTAGCGAATCTCCCGCAGTGTATTACTGTATTTTAACCAAGCCTCTTTTTGAGATTTGGTGTTTACAAGTTAAAATCATTTTTTTTGCTAGAAAATTACGTACAACCCCCAAATGTTATTTTATTTTTTTTCCCAGACACCCTAGAGAATTAAATAGCGGTCGTTGCAATACTTTATGGAACAACGTATTTACGCAGCAGTCTCACAAGCTCAATTTTTTGGGAAAAAATAAACTTTTTGAATTAAAAACATAAGACAACAGTAAAGTTAGCCCAATTTTTTTTTTAATATTGTGAAAGATAATGTTAAGCTGAGTAAATTGATACGCAAAATGTCACGCTTCAAAATTGTGCCCGCTCGTGTAATGGTGAGAATTTTTGACCCTTACAAATCTCCATAGCGAACGTTTAAAAATTTCTACAGCTTAACCATTGTGAGTTACAGAGGAGGTCCAGTGCTAGAATTATTGCTACCTCACATGTGTGGTTTGAACACCGTTTTCATATGTGGGAGAGACTTACGTATGCTTTGGCTTCTGCGCGCGAGCTCGGCAGGACGGGACGCTTAACTTTTTTTTTTTTCATTTATTTTACTTTTTTTTTTTTTTTTTTTACACTGCCTTTTTAAAAAAAAAAAAAAATGTGTCACTTTTATTTATATTACAAGGGATGTAAACATCCCTTGTAATAAAAAAAAAAAGCATGACAGGACCTCTTTAATGTGAGATTTGGGGTCAAAAAGACAGCAGATCTCACATTTACACAAAATGCAATTAAAAAATAAATAAATGTAATTTTTTTTTTTAACAAAAAAAAAATTTCCCCTTTAAGACTATTGGGCGGAAGTGACGTTTGACGTCGCCTCCGCCATCCAATGGTGTGGAGCCAAGTGGTGGCCATCTCTCCCTCACTTGGCATCCAGTCTGTGAGGGAAGAGGACCTGACCGTCTTCGCCGCTACCAACGGCTCCGGTCAGCAGCGGAGAGCTGAGACCACTTTTATCTGAAAGCCGACTGCCCGCTGTTGAAGAGGATACCGGGGTTATGGCAGCTAGTTGCTGCCATAACCCCAGTATTCCCATTCAAACAGCCACCATACAATCACGGCGGGCGGTCGGCAAGTGGTTAACCACTTGAGATCCGCGCTATAGCCGAATGACGGCTACAGCGCAGACCTGCTTTGCCGGGATGACGTCTATTGATGATCCCGACCCCTTACCACGTGATCAGCTGTCAGCCAATGACAGCTGATCATGTGATGTCAACAGAGCCGGTAATCGGCTATTTTTTCTCCTCGCGCTGACAAAAAAAAGCCGTGAGAGGGACATCAGACACGATCACGGAGAGCTGCTGCCAGCTCCTCAGTGCCCACCTGTGCCACCTGCCAGTGCCACCTAGCAGCTGCCTACCAGTGCCCACCAGCACCACCCATCAGTGCCCACAGTGCCACCTATCAGTGCCCACAATCAGTGCCTCATCAACAGTGCTGCACATCAGTGCCACCTATCTGCCGCCAGATCACCTGTGCCCCCTGCCAGTGCCACCTAGCAATAGACAACAGTGCTGCCTACCAGTGCCCACAGTGCCACCTATCAGTACCAGAACAACAGTGCTGCACATCAGTGCCACCTATCAGTGCCCATCAGTGTCACCTACCAGTGCCCATTAGTGCCACCCATCAGTGCCACCCTTCCGTGCCACCCATCAGGGCCCATCAGTGCCATCTTATCAGTGGCCATCAGTGCCGCCTTATCTGTGCCCATCAGTACCACCTTATCTGTCCCCATCAGTGCCACCTTATCTGTGCCTATCAGTGCCCACCAGTGCCGCATCATCAGCGCATATCAATGAAGGAGAAAAATTACCTGTTTGCAAAGTTTTATAACAAACTATTAAACATGATTTTTTTTTTTTTTTCAAAATTTTCCATCTTTTTTTGTTTGTGTAGCAAAAAATAAAAATCCCAGCTGTGATTAAATACCACCAAAAGAAAGCTCTATTTGTGGGAAAAAAATTATAAAAATTTCATTTGGGTACAGTGTTTATGATCGTGCAATTGTCATTCAAAGTGTGACAGCACTGAAAGATGAAAATTGGTCTGGGCAGGAAGGGGGTTTAAGTGCCCAGTAAGCAAGTGGTTAAACAGTATAGGCACTTATTTTTAATGTTTTACATAGGTACAATGAGGGGAAAAAAGTATTTGCTCCTCTGCTGATATTGTACATTTGTCCACTGACAAAAAAATGATCAGTCTATAATTTAAATGGTAGGTTTATTTTAACAGTAAAGCCTCGTACAGACGTTCGGATTTTCCACAGACAAAACCTTGGACTTCTGTCTGAAGGGCATTGGCCAGGAACTTGTCTTGCATACAAACGGCAAGCAATTGTTGGCCAAT
The DNA here is from genome assembly GCF_042186555.1 of Aquarana catesbeiana. NCBI lineage: Eukaryota > Metazoa > Chordata > Amphibia > Anura > Ranidae > Aquarana > Aquarana catesbeiana. The sequence goes on along the minus strand of NC_133327.1, from coordinate 262,560,671 downwards.
AAACACAAATGTAGTGACGTACTACGTGGTTTTTAAGCTCTTTAGCGCCACCCTTTGGGCTCCTTCTGCTAATTTTGTGTTAGTAGAAGTTTGGTGAGTGTTGATTCATTTTGCACTTTTATTTTAGTTTCTGAACGGCCGTTCGTCAACCAGACATGTTGCGTAATCGGAGGAGATAACGTGTTATTTATTATTGGCCTTGGAGTTATTGCTTTGACCCAAGTCCAGTCCAGGAACAGGAGGAGGAGGATTTCTTGGATGAAAAATTGGTTGCTTTATTAATCGTGACCAATTATGTCATATACCTTTGCTGCGGGAGCTCCAGGAGAATAATCCAGATGATTTCCGGAATTATCTCCGGATGACGGACCCCTGCTTTCACCAACTCTTGGCATTGGTGACCCCCCTATATTAAGAAGCAGGACACATGCATGAGGCTTTTATTTTATTTTTTGGTTGAATAATAATGATTTGATTTGGTATATTTTCTATACTTTTGGATGCACAGAATGCACTTTTTGGTTAAGTTCTATTGGCAGATAGCATGTCTAATTTTATTTGTTTTCTTTTTTTAATGCACAATAAAAAAAATTGTGGAGAATAATACTTGGCTATGTGTTTTACTTCAAATGACATTTTGGGAGTAGGCAGTTACATTTTAAAAAATACAATGTAAAATTAACAAGAAAATATGTGTGTACGAGGCTTAAGAGACAGAATAACAACAAAACAATCTAGAAAACGCATTTCAAAAAAGTTATAAATTGATTTGCATTTTAATGAGTGAAATAAGTATTTGGTCCCCTATCAATCAGCACGATTTCTGGCTCCCAGGTGTCTTTTTTACAGGTAAGAAGCTGAGATTAGGAGCACTTCCTAAAGGGAGTGCTCCTAATCTCAGCTTCTTACCTGTATAAAAAAGACACCTGTCCACAGAAGCAATCAATCAGATTCCAATCTCTCCACCAAGGCCAAGACCAAAGAGCCAAAGACCAAGGATGTCAGACACAAGATTGTAGACATACACAAGGCTGGCATGGGTTACAAGACCATCGCCAAGCAGCTTGGTGAGAGGATGACAACAGTTAGTGCAAATATTCGCAAATAGAAGAAACACAAAATAACTGTCAATTTCCCTCGGTCTGTGGCTCCATGCAAGATCTCACCTCATGGCGTTTCAATGATCATAAGAATAGTGAGGAATCAGCCCAGAACTACACGGGAGAATCTTGTTAATGATCTCAAGACAGCTGGGACAATAGTCACCAAGAAAACAATTGGCAACGCACTACACCGTGAAGGACTGAAATCCTGCAGCGCCTGCAAGGTCCCCCTGCTCAAGAAAGCACATGCACAGGCCGGCCTGAAGTTTGCTAAGGAACATCTGAATGATTCAGAGGAGAACTGGGTGAAAGTGTTGTGGTCAGATGAGACCAAAATCAAGCTCTTTGGCATCAACTCAACTCTCTGTGTTTGGAGTAGGAGTAATGTAGCCTATGACCCCAAGACCACCCCCACCATCAAAAATGGAGATGGAAACATTATGCTTTGGGGGTCTTTTTCTGCTAAGGGGATAGGACAACTTCTCTGCATCGAGGTAACGATGGATGTGGCCATGTACTGTCAAATCTTGGGTGAGAACCTCCTTCCTTCAGCCAGGGCATCGATAATGGGTCGTGGATGGGTATTCCAGCATGACAATGACCCAAAACACAGGGCCAAGACAACAAAGGAGTGGCTCAGGAAGAAGCACATTAAGGTCCTGGAGTGGCCTAGCCAGTATCCAGACCTTAATCCCATAGAAAATATGTGGAGGGAGTTGAATGTTCGAGTTGCCAAACATCAGCTTCAGAAACTTAATGACTTGGAGAGGATATGCAAAGAGGAGGGGGACATAATCCCTTCTGAGATGTGCGCAAACCTGGTGGCCAACTACAAGAAACGTCTGACCTCTGTGATTGCCAACAAGGGTTTTGCCACTGTCATAAATAAGCCTTTTTAAGGACAGGTTTCCCGCACAGTAATTATTATCAAGTAATTTTTAACGAGGATACTTTTAAGATACAAAATCAATCTATATGACACAGTCTATGCATATGAAACTTATTCATGGAGACGTGATCATACGAAATAGTGACATTTATTGGTTGACAAAAAAAACCAAATAATCACATGAAATTAAGATACAGATTGCGTTACATGAACGTTTTGAAAATCAATAAAAACACTTGCAAGAATGGGCGCGCAGTCCCTTTGACATAATACCACCATGATAACTTCTCGGTAGAATCAATAACCTTGTGAACTTGACAATTAAACAGAACGTTTGTATTTCACATGTCCAACCGTTACTATACTGCAGGTAAGTAAGTGGTTAACAATGTAATAAATTAGACGTTTGTTTTGTCAATAAATGTGGCAACTATGCAAAAAGAAAAATATAATGAAAACTTGAATCTTTAGAGAAAAATCTACAAGGCGGTTATTGATTCGGGAGAACGATTATCAATTGTATAACATTCAATAATTCTATATTTGAGAGAACATACAAGATAAAATCAACATGACATAATTACCCATTCCAAGATGGCTACTATTCCTATTGGCTGGTTACCAGAGTTAAGATGGCTGCCGTGGCTTTCAAAATGGATACTCTTAAAGAGGATTTACTTCTTGCGACCTCCGAGTTCCAAGGATCAGGGTTTAGGAATCTTCATGGATGTTAAAATATGTATTCATGCATGGTGCATAAGTGTCAGTCTGTCTGGGAGTGTGTGTATCTCCCAGTGTCCCCCCTCAGGGTGGATCCCTGACCTTCTTCCTCTCATGGTATCTTACTTGCCTCTAAATACTATTTCAGATAATGAGACCATAAACATTATAATGGCTCTGCCCAAAAGGATGTGGCTTCTGTTCTATTGGTTAATGAAAAACGTAATCATTTACCTTTCCCGGAAATTTAGTGAGTTCAAATATTATGTTATAATGTTGAGAACAGTATATACCTTTAAATATTCTGGTAATCGGTCTAATACAAAATACACACAGTATAAGTTTGATTAGTCACCATTACATAACTTGGTTTTATATATATGTATCTCTATAAATGTATATCTATAAAAACGGGTCTATCTATGAAAGACACACGTTATATATACTAATCAATACTACCTAAAAATGATTATCTATATGGATACCTGTATAATTCTGGTATCTCCGAAGAATAGTTGTTTATCTAAACATAGGCTACAGTCATATAGTTATAATCATAATTATATGTTTTCCTAATAATAATTAGTTTCTTAAAACACTTCTACTTATAAAATCACACTTTCATATATATTTTCTTCATACCAAAGTTGTTGGGTCCGCATATGCCAAAATTATAATATGTCTCTGTGACCTACAATGTCATAGATAGTTTGAAATGACTTATCATAACCTTATAGATACTTTTAAAATATTTTTGACTTGCACAAACTTCAAATCTTTCCCAACGTGTTTTGAATTTAGCTTAGTTCAAGGGATGTTTTCACACAAAAATCACACAATAGATTTTGTTGGCCAAGGTGTTAGCTTGTTAAACAGTTCCTCACTCGAACACAATAGGTTTTTTATGGCTGTAAGAGTAGTTTTGTTTATCCACTAAAACCATGTAAATATCTCCTTGTTTTGTAACTGGGAACTACCATTGTTCCACCGAGTTTCTGTCTCAAAACAGGCTTGTAAAACTTTAAGAGATGGTTGACGCATTAAGCTTTGTAAAGTGTGTGAGTTCACCTATTTTGCATTAAATGGTTCCAAGGGGGGAACAGTTCAATCACTGCAAAGTCACAGTTCATCCCCATTTGAGGCCTAAGCAACTCTCATATTTCTGACAGTAAATAGAAAATGTATTTCTTCATGAATTCACAACACCACCAAGTACTAAGTCATGTTTTGCGAAGGGGTCAAATACTTATTTCTTTACTTAAAATGCAAATCAATTTATAACTTTTTTGAAATGCTTTTTTCTGGATATTTTTGTTTTTATTCTGTCTCTTTAGCCCCTTCCTGACCAGAGCACTTTTTACAATTTGGCACTGCGTCGCTTTAACTGCTAATTGCACGGTCATGCAATGCTTTACCCAAACGAAATTTGCGTCCTTTTCTTCCCACAAATAGAGCTTTCTTTTGATGGTATTTGATCACCTCTGCCATTTTTATTTTTTGTGCTATAAACGGAAAAAGACTGAAAATTTTGAAAAAAAATGATATTTTCTATTTTTTTTTATAAAAAAAATCCAATAAACTCAATTTTAGTCATACATTTAGGCCAAAATGTATTCGGCCACATGTCTTTGGTAAAAAAAATGTCAATAAGATTATATTTATTGGTTTGCGCAAAAGTTATAGCGTCTACAAACTAGGCTACATTTTCTGGAATTTACACAGCTTTTAGTTTATGACTGCCTATATAATTTCTTGAGGTGCTAAAATGGCAGGGCAGTACAAAATCCCCCCAAATGACCCCATTTTGGAAAGTAGACACCCCAAGGAAATTGCTGAGATGCATGTTGAGCCCATCGAAAATTCATTTTTTTTTGTCCCAAGTGATTGAATAATGACTTTTTGGGAGCCTAGCTGCGTACGGGGCCCCGAAAACCAAACACCGCCTTCAGGATTCCTAGGGGGGCATTTTTGATTTCACTCCTCACTACCTATCACAGTTTTAAAGGCCATAAAATGCCCAGATGGCACAAAACCCCGCCAAATGACCCCATTTTGGAAAGTAGACACCCCAAGCTATTTGCTGAGAGGCATGTTGAGTCCATGGAATATTTTATATTTTGACACAAGTTGCGGGAAAATTACAAACTTTTTTTTTTTCTTTTTTTTGCACAAAGTTGTCACTAAATGATATATTGCTCAAACATGCCATGGGAATATGTGGAATTACACCCCAAAATACATTCTGCTGCTTCTCCTGAGTACGGGGATACCACTTATATATGGAATATTTGATATTTTGACACAAGTTGCGGGAAAGTGACCAATTTTTTTTTTTTTGCACAAAGTTGTCACTAAATGATATATTGCTCAAACATGCCATGGGCATATGTGGGGTTACACCCCAAAATACATTCTGTTTGAACTGTCCTGGCATTTTATGCACAACATTTAGAAGCTTATGTCACACATCACCCACTCTTCTAACCACTTGAAGACAAAGCCCTTTCTGACACTTTTTGTTTACATGAAAATTTTTTTTTTTTTTTTTTGCAAGAAAATTACTTTGAACCCCCAAACATTATATATTTTTTTTTAAAGCAAACGCCCTACAGATTAAAATGGTGGGTGTTTAATTTTTTTTTTCACACAGTATTTGCGCAGCGATTTTTCAAACGCATTTTTTTTGGGAAAAAACACACTTTTTAAAATTTTAATGCACAGCACTACACACTATATTGCCCAAATGTTTGATAGAATAAAAAAGATGATCTTAGGCCGAGTACATGGATACCAAACATGACATGCTTTAAAATTGCGCACAAACGTGCAGTGGCGACAAACTAAATACATTTTTAAAAGCCTTTAAAAGCCTTTACAGGTTACCACTTTAGATTTACAGAGGAGGTCTACTGCTAAACTTACTGCCCTTGATCTGACCTTCGCGGTGATACCTCACATGCATGGTGCAATTGCTGTTTACATTTGACGCCAGACCGACGCTTGCGTTCGCCTTTGTGTGAGAGCAGGGGGGGGGGGCAGGGTTTTTTTTTCCTTTATTATTTTTTTGCTTTTTTATCTTATTTTTCAACTGTTCCATTCATTTTTTTATTTTTTTAATCATTTTTATTGTTATCTCAGGGAATGTAAATATCCCCTATGATAGCAATAGGTAGTGACAGGTACTCTTTTTTGAAAAAATTGGGGTCTATTAGAACCTAGATTTCTCCTCTGCCCTCAAAGCATCTGACCACACCAAGACTGGTGTGATAAAATGCTTTCCCAATTTCCCAATGGCGCTGTTTACATCCGGCGAAATCTAAGTCATGAAATGCTCGTAGCTTCTGGTTTCTTAGGCCATAGAGATGATTGGAGCCATTCTGGTCTCTGATCAGCTCTATCATCAGCTGGCCGAATCACCGGCTGCATTCTCGGGTTCCCTGTTGGGACAGGAGAGCCAGAGAAAAACATGGAAGACGGTGGGGGGGGGGGCATTCCCTCCCACTGCTTGTAAAAGCAGTCTAGAGGCTAATTAGCCCCTAGGATTGCTTTTACATGAAAGCCGACCGCTGGCTGAAAAGAATGATACCAAGATGATACCTAAACCTGCAGGCATCATTCTGGTATAACCACTCAAAGTCCAGCAACATACCAGTACGTTGCTGGTCCTTGTTGGGCATATATTGTAAACTTTTTTTTCATGCAGCCTGTGGGCTGAACGAAAAAAAGATATTGATCGGTGGGTATGCCCACCATTAGAATACCTCCCTTCATCCACCCACTTCTAATGATGGGCATACATGCACCATTTATATATGCCGAAGCATGGGGGCATCCTCCCGCAAAAGGTAGGAGCAAATCGCTCCTCCACCCACTGCTGCCCCCACGCTTCGTCATATATGCTAAAGTATGTAAATGTGGTGGTGAAATCACCTCCGACAGCGCTGGAGTCACGGCTTTATGTATAGTGGGAGCAAACGCTGTTGCTGTCAAGATAAATAAATCCACTCAGTAGCTGAATGGCGTACCTGCTAAGCAAATGATGGTTAACAATAAAACAAAGTAACATTACAGTAGAACAGTAAGACTTACCATACCTGCAAAGCAAATACAAATAAAAATAGTAAAAAATAAAACATTTAAATGCAACCTGTGCCTAAAATATATATGTGCTGAAGCATGGGGGCTTACTCCCGCAAAAGGCAGGAGCAAATCACTCCTCCACCCACTGCTGCCCCCACGCTTCGGCATATATGCTGAAGTATGTAACTGTGGTGGTGAAATCAACTCCAACAGCACTGTAGTCATAGCTTTATGTATCGTGCGAGCAAACGCTGTTGCTGTCAAGATAAATAAATCCGCTCTGCAGCTGAATGGCGTACCTGAAAACAAAAAAATGGTTACCAAACATGATAAAAACATAACAACAGTAAAACATTGCAGAATAGAATACAGTAAAAAATAGAAGAACAATAGAGAGAGAATAGAGAGAGAGAACAATAAAACGACAACTATTTTTGGTTTTTATTATTTTATATTTTTTTTGTGTTTTTTTTTTTTTACACTTTTTTTTGTAACTTTAACTTTTGTAACTGGTACCAGGTTTGGGTCTCTCAAAATGCGATGGCATCTTGGGAGACCCTGTGAAAGTGTATCCTAGTCTGTGCAGTGCTGTACCCTACGCTAATACTCAACTAGTGTATGGCAGCGTTCAAAACATTCACCAATGCAAAGACCAGGATTGTCAGGACAGGAGGGACAATAATAGCGGGTGTCACGCCTAAATCTGCGCTTGCTGCAGACACGACATCTTTTTTGGGGGGCTCGTTGGGTAGGGGTACTCGGGAGGACATTAAGAAAATGCCTCTCATGCAGCCGGCTTACTGCATTTGGTTGGGAAAGGTGAGGTGGATCACCGTCTGGAAACAGAAGGGCTCTGACGATCTCTTCCTGGAATTTAAGGAAGGATCCAGTCCGTGCTGAAGCTCTGTATAGCACATAAGCGTTCAGCAAAGCCAATTGAAATAAATAGACACTTTTTTGTACCAGCGTCTGGCCTTACGGGCAACTAGGTACGGGGCCAACAACTGGTTGTTGAGGTCCACCCCTCCCATATTTTGGTTATATTCGTGGACACAGAGGGGTTTCTCCACAACACCAGTTGCCGTAGTAATTTGGACAGTCGTGTCTGCATGAAGGGAGGTAAGAACGAAAACATTCTTATTGTCCCTCCACTTCATAGCGAGCAAATTATTACACTGCAAGCAGGCTCTCTCCCCCAGCCTAAAACGAGAATCTACAAGCCGCTGGGGAAAGCCCCGGCGATTAGGTTGCACGGTGCCACATGCTCCAATCTGTTGATCAAAAAGGTGACTAAAAAGTGGCACGCTCGTGTAATAATTGTCCACGTACAAGTGGTACCCCTTTCCGAATAAGGGTGACACCAAGTCCCACACTATCTTGCCAGCACTTCCTATGTAGTCAGGGCAGTTTGTCGGCTCTACGTGACTATCTTTTCCCTCGTAAACCATAAAACTACATGTATAGCCTATGGCCCTGTCACAGAGCTTATACATCTTGACCCCGTATCTGGCACGCTTGCTGGGAAGGTACTGTTTGAATGACAAGCAGCCAGAAAATTTAATCAGGGACTCATCAACGTAGACAACTTGATGGGGAGTAAACAAGTCTGCATAACATTGGCTGAAGTGGTTTACGAGGGGCCGAATTTTGTAGAGCCGATCGTATTCAGGGTCTCCACGAGGACGACAGAGTTCATTGTTGTTGAAGTGCATGAACCGCAAAATCTGCTCGTATCGTGCCCTGGTCATGGAGGCAGAGAACAAGGGCATATGGTGAATTGGGTCAGTGGACCAATATGACCGCAACTCACTCTTTTTAGTTATGCCCATGTTGAGGGAAAGGCCCAGAAAGAGCTTATATTCGGAGACCGTAATTGGTCTCCAATCTCTGGCAAGGGAGGACTGGGGAATAGTGGTGATGTGTTGACCAGCGTATAAATTGCTTTGGTCCACAATAGATCTATAGAGATCTTCGGTGAAAAACAGTGAATAAAAATCAAGTGGCGTAAATTCAACTGTTTTCAACTGAATTCCGGGTTGGCCAGTGAATGGGGGAAGTACGGGTGCTGCAGAAGTGGTGGGTACCCAATTCAGATTGGCGAATGCAGCAGGAAGGGCACTATGGGCACGACGGGCCTGTGTTTGTCTTCTTGGTGGCAGCGGGACATTACTTGTGCTTGCCACCTCGCCAGCTTGAACTGCACTTATGGAACTCGCTACATCATCACGTGATACTGCCGTGCTGGATGTACGACCAGGGTGTAATAGGCCGCTGGTGCTTGCCAGTTCACCAGAAGGAATAGCGGCGCTAGTACTGCTCTGCTCCATACGAGAGCCCTGTGGTTCTTGCACTTCAAGGACAGAAGAAGAAGTTCAGGGTCTGGTACGCCTGACCTTGGCAGGGACCACAACTCCGTCGTCAGAGCTATCTGTCATGGAGCCGCTGTCCTCTACAGGATCGTATTCTGAGCCTGAATCTGACAGATGGGTGACTTCCTCTTCATTATCTGTCATGCTCAGAAACGTGTAGGCCTCTTCACTAGTGTACCTTCGATTTGCCATTTTGGGCTCTAAATTTAGGGGTACACTAGTGAGACTCACAGGCAAAAAAGCTCCTGACTGTTAGCGACTGATTCAAAACGCTACCAAAAAACTGTTAGCGATCGCAGGGATCAGGCCTGACTGCGAACGCTGCAGTTATGTGTGCTTAGTGTTCTGTAAGTGTCAGTGATCGATCGATACTGCACTTGGGTGGGCTGGGTAGGGCTAGGCCAAGGGGCAAAACGCAGGTGCTAGCAGGTATCTGGGCTGATCCCGCTAACATTGTGTTTTTGGGAACCCTAAACTGCTGGGGACGCTAGTATAGATCTGATCGGATCAGATATCGATCCGTTCAGATACTATAGCACTAAGGGAGGTGTATGCTGCGTGCGTGGGTGTTAGCGGTACTGGCGCTAAACTGACGCTGCCTGGGGCGATGCAGACCTTATCTGACCCTAAAAACGTAACTTATATCACCACCGGGCAATTAGGGGGTTAAACCTTTATTAGGTAATAAACGGCGGGTGCCCTAAAACTATAATAAACTATAATAAACAATCTAACTAACCAGCGTCACCTGTAACAGTTATACGGTGATCACTGGTGAAAGGGTTAACTAAGGGGCAATCAGGGGGTTAAAACCTTTATTACGTAGTATATGGGGGTCCCTGTCGCTATAAAACGCTGACGGCGAACCTATATACTTACCTCCCTAACTAGCGTCACCTGTGTCACTAATACAGCGATCAGAAAAACGATTGCTTAGTGACACTGGCGAAGGGGGGTGATCACGGGGTTAACCTTTATTAGGGGGGGTTAGGGGGGTACCCTAGACCTAAAGGGGGGTACCCCAGACCTAAAGGGGGCTAACCCTAACACTTATAACTGTCACAAACTGACACCAATGCAAAAAAAAAAATAAACTGCTATTGGTGTCACTGTGACAGGGGGTACAGGGGGGGTGATCGAGGGTGACTGGGGGGTGAAAAGTGTGCCTGCGTTTTCCACTGTACGTGTAGTGTTGGTGCAACTCACATTGATGTCTTCTCTCCTCGGCGCCGGAACTGTTTACATTACAGCAGCAGAGGAAGAATTTCATTCGTGGGGAGCGATCGAGAGGGGGTGGCCACGAATGAGTGGCCTCCCCCTCAGCCTGTAATGCTTCCCCACTGATGCCGACCGCCTCGGGCACGGGGGGGGGGGGGGGGAGGCAGATCACGTACCAGGTACGTGATTTTGCCTGCCCGTGCCATTCTGCCGCAGTATATCTGTGTTAGGCGGTCGGCAAGTGGTTTACCACTTGCTTACTGGGCACTTAAACCCCCCTCCTGCCCAGACCAATTTTCAGCTTTCAGCGCTGACGCACTTTGAATAACAATTGGGCGGTCATACAACACTGTGCCCAAATAAAATTTTTTGCATTTTTTTTCACACAAATAGCTTTCTTTTGGTGGTATTTAATCACAGCTGGGATTTTTATGTTTTGCTAAACAAACAAAAAAAGATGGAAAATTTTGAAAAAAAAACAAACATGTTTCATAGTTTGTTATAAAATTTTGCAAACAGGTAATTTTTCTCCTTCGTTGATATGCGCTGATGAGGCGGCACTGGTGGGCACTGATAGGCTGCACTGATAGGCACAGTTAAGGCGGCACAGATAAGGCAGCACTGATGGGGACAGATTGATTAATCTATGCTCACCAAATATGACATTAGCAGAAAGGGCCCAAAGGGTGGCGCTCAAGAGCTGAAATTCCTCGTAGTACGTCACTATGTTTCGTGTTTGTGGCACGACAATTTGTGTAACATTAGTAGGCAAGACAAGATCCTGGCACATGCCCTTTTGACAAAAATCAGATGCTCAGTTGTCCAACAATCGTACCGTGTGTACGAGGCTTAAGACTTCAACTGACATCCAGACTTGATTAAAGCTCCACCCTCTGGATGCAGATCATAAAATGGAAATATTCTCAGTGGACGTGTGTTTAGCATGTATAAGCTGTTTGCATCTTTTTTAAGTAATAAATGTTTTTTTCTGTAAATGTGAAATAAGTCATATGCAACATTTCCTATGCACCTAGTTAAACAGAAATAAAAAAATGTGTATTTTTAGAACTGAACATAATAAATGATGACAGCATAGAAAAACCTATAGTATCCCATTAAATTAGGCAGTGCGCTATCAGTAAGCAGCAGAATGTACAGTATTTAAAGCGGAACTGTAGACATCTGGAAAATGGCATGTCACTTGTCTGGAAAATTTTGTAATTGCCATTTCCATGTTAACTCTTTTCACTGGCTTCAATAAAAGATTTGGCTTCTGTCAAGCTGATTGGCTGCAGAGTGACAATACAAAGGATTTCCAGAAAACAGGGTTGCACACCAAGTAATTCTTTATTCATAGTCTGTAAAAATAACTAGTGTTAAGAGTGTGCTGGTGGGTACATGGGGGTTGATTTACTAAAACTTGAGAGTACAAAACCCGGTGTAGCTCTGCATGGAAACCAAACAGCTTCCAGGTTTTTTTTTTTTTTTTTTTTTTTAAGTCAAAGCTTAACTGAACAAGCTGAAGTTAGAATCCCATTGGCTACCATGCCCAGCTGCACCAGATTTTGTACTCTCCAGTTTTAGTAAGGCTCCCTTCACATGGGCGTTCAGTCTAGATGTGTCTGTCAGTTTTTCAGACAGATCCAGACTTAACCACAATGTAGGTCTATGGGTGCCTACATTAATGTCCGTTCAGGTTTATTTTTTTTTAAATGGAACAGCTAACGTCCAGATCCATTGAAACCAGTGGCGTCACTATGGGGGTGCGGCCATGGGTGACACCCAACAGAAGGATGACACCCACTGGCGTAGCTACAGGAGTCGCAATTGCGACCCTGCCCCTGTTCCAGGGACACCTGTCGCATTATTTCCTGACACACTGTGGCCTTAGGGAAAAGTAATTCAGAGGGCCCGGGCTGGCCGGGAGTTGTAGTCTTTTCCTGCAGACAAGAAGGGGCGCTGTGGCGAGGGATGGACTACAATCCCCATGATGCTTTGTGTCGATGTGCAATCATGGGATACAGCTCAAGGCACCCGACCGGCCCGGGCCCTCTGAGTTTACTTTTTCCATGTGACACGGTGTGATAGAGCAGGCTAAGTGGACAGCAATATCTGGAATTCAGGAAGTGGGCAGCAGAGAGGGAGACTTTTATAATGTTCAGTGGAGCTGAAAGTCTGCATTAGGTGAGATGCCTGAAGACTGCAGAGGAAATGCATGGTGATTATTCAGCGACAATGTTTTTTTTGGGTGTGTTGCATGGTGCTGCAAGTGCCTGTTGTATGTGCACTGCAACACTGCAACTGGTTGCCTCAGAGCTGAGGGAGGTTCATTCTGGAGATCATTACAATTCTTTGCTGGGGAAGGAGGGCTGGAAGGGAGTTGACTCTGTACTAGGGAGGTGGCTGACACCATGTTTTACCGCACCAGGTGACACCAACCCTAGTGACGCCACTGATTGAAACAGAACGGATGTAAACAGATGATATCCATTCAATTTATGCCCATTTTTAGACAAGAAACATTTTTTGTTTATACTTTTCTTACCTCTGATTGGTCTCTGCAACAACTAAATAAAACAGATACAAAAATGGATGCAGACTAAACTGAACTGAAGATGCAGTGGAGGCCCGTCCATAAGGGCCCATCCAGTTGTATGACTGAACTGAAGATGCATTGGCGTTCCGTCCATAAGAGCCCACCCAGTTGGTAAGGTGCAGGTGGCTGGCTGTGCACTGTTTGCCGCCCCCCCCCCCCCAAAAAAAAAATACCACCGGCTGCCACGGTGAGGATGGACGTGCAAACTGATGTAAACTGAATTTGTTCTTTCTTTGAAAAAATGTAACTGAATGGATGATGTCCATATGAAAGGGGTTCAAATAAATCCCATTGTTTCAATTCTACAGGAGTTTCTGCACACAGTGGCCAGGGATATTCCACTACTACCTTGTATAGGCTGGCAGTAGGGAAAATTGCAAACCATTTTAAATGACAAAGCCTTGAAATTCACAGGTAATATATTTCACCACATAAAAGGGCATGAAAATGATATAACTAACTATACTGGGTTCAGCTTCAGATCAGAGTTAAAATATACCAGCATATTCATTTTAATTTGCTCCCTCCCCAGTATCAGGGTTCATCAGCTATGAGACGGTATACTGCAAGGCTGGCCAATTTGTAGCTACGATGATAACTGAAAGAGCATGCTGGTGACTGACAAGTATATATTTATATACCATACCCTTGTGCCTCCAAGACCCCTAGTTACATTGTTTGTAACTCAATACAGGTATATTACCATGTCTAGTTCTGAAGTGATTTCTGAGTCTTGTTATGCAAAATTGTTTGCAGTTTTTTCTAGCTGACTAATGTGTGGCACAGAAGGTATTGTTTGTGGAGGCACTAGAATGGTGTGCACTGTGTCCACGTACTAGGATGGTGTGCTGCTTTTGCATACATGAAGATGGTGTGATGTGTTCTCATGAACTATGATGGTGTGCATTAATTAGGGTGGTATGCTGTGTGTGCGCATGCTCTACGATGGTGTGTAGTATTTGCATGCTTTAAAGTGGTGTACTGGGTGCTCAAGCACTAGGATGGTGTGCAGCTTGCACTTAGGATGAGCTCTGGTGTGTTCGCAGAGCCCGCCAGGAAGTCAGCACTGCACAGCGCTAATCACAGGCAGTGAGACATTTCCCAATCCCTGCAACCGCGCATCAGGACAATGTCTCACTGCCTGTGATTAGCGCAGCGCCGACTTCCTGGAGGGCTCTGCCAGTGGGCTGTGCGAACACGCCGGAGCTCATCCTTAACTTGCACTAGGATAATGCATAGTGTGCATACACTAATATGGTGTCCAAAGTATGTGCATATACTAGGATGGTGTGCTGTTTTTATACATGCATTAGGATGTTGTGTTATGTTTGCATGAACTAGGATAATGTGCTGTGTGTACATGCACTATGATGATGCGGTCTGTGTACTTGCATTAGGATGATGTGCTCTGTGTGCTTTCACTTTCACTAGGATAATGTGTAGGCGTGCGCATATACTAAAATGGCATTCAGTGTGTACATAGGAATCTGGCAGGGTTATATATGAGATATATATATGTAATTTTTATTTTATGCAATATAATTCTGTTATTAAAATAAGTACATGAAGAAAGTGCTTTATAATTTATTATATATTTTTATATATAATACAAAACTAAACATATTTACAACATTGTAACTATGGTGAAGAAATGGATTCTGGACAGCCGAACTCCGATAAAAGCCTTTATTGTAATGAATAGTGAAGCTATGACTAAGCAACAATGATGTTGTGAAATGCGTCAGCCGTTTGTCCTGCTTCTGTTGTCCTGCCTCTGTTGTCACATGAACGTTGACTATTCATTACCATAAAAGGCTTTTATCAGAGTGCGGCTGTCCAGAATCCATTTCTTTAATATTGTTTGTGCTGAGCCTGCACCTGGCTTCCACTTTGAGGAGGGCGTTTTCTTCAGTACACCACCTGGAGCGGTTCACCCTTTTGTTGTATTGTAACTATGGTGTTACCGTTATGTGACACATTGTTGCACAATTAAAAAATAAAAAATATCCATGCGAATATTAAATTGAGTCTTCTTAATAGTAAAAGCATCCAAATGCAGCTGCAACACAAAACAGGTACTCCTGGAAGCAAAAAACAAAAAAAAACATGTTGGTAAAACAATAACATTACTGCTTGGAAAGTTTGCACACATCCGCCTAATTCATACTGTAGCTGTGTACAGCTACTGTACATACAAGAAAAATAGGATTTTTTAAAACAGCTTACCTGTAAAATCCTTTTCTTTCGAAGGACATCACGGGACACAGAGCCACAGTAATTACTGATGGGTTATATAGGCATCACTGGTGATTGGACACTGGCACACCCTATCAGGAAGTTCAACCCCCTATATAATCCCTCCCATTTGCAGGGATACCTCAGTTTTGTAGCCAAGCAATATAGTGTATTAGAAGAGGGGCGGGACCTCTGTGTCCCGTGATGTCCTTCGAAAGAAAGGGATTTTACAGGTAAGCTGTTTTTAAAAATCCTATTTTCTTTCTCGAACATCACGGGACACAGAGCCACAGTAATTACTGATGGGATGTCCCAGAGCAATGCTACCTGAGGGGGGGGAACCAGGACCAAGTAGGGTGCAATCAGACCTGAGGACCCTGTACCGCTGCCTGCAGCACACTACGCCCAAAGGCGATATCCTCATGCCTTCTCACATCCACCTGATAGAATCTGGTGAATGTATGAACTGAAGACCAGGTTGCGGCCTTGCAGATTTGAGCCATAGAGGCCTGGTGATGCACTGCCCAAGAAGCACCAATAGCCCTTGTGGAATGTGCCCTGATCTGAAACGGAGGAATCTTCTGTTTCAAACCGTAAGCTTGAATGATCAACTGTCGAATCCATTTAGAAATGGTAGCTTTTGACGCTGCCTGTCCTCTATTGGGACCCTCTGGCAGCACAAACAAAACATCCGTCTTGCGGATCTGAGTAGTTGCCCCTAGATAGGCCTTAACTGCTCTTACTACATCCAACGAATGTAGAGATCTCTCTTCCGGAGAACAGGGATCTGGAAAAAAGGAAGGTAGAACAATGTCTTGGTTTAAATGAAAATCAGAAACCACCTTCGGTAAAAAACTAGGATGAGGGCGTAGTACCACTCTATCCTTGTGTATAATCAAATAAGGCTCCTTACAGGAAAGAGCTGCTAATTCTGATACTCTTCTAGCAGAAGAGATGGCCACCAGAAAAATTAATTTCCTTGTCAACAAGACCAAAGGAATCTGAATTATTGGTTCAAAAGGCTGTTTCTGTAACACAGCCAGGACCAAATTCAAGTCCCAGTGGTTTAGGGGCGCTTTAACCGGAGGATTAAGACGCATCACCCCCTGCATAAAGTTTCGGACCAAAGAATGCGAAGCAAGTGGCCGCTGAAATAATACTGATAAAGCAGAAACCTGGCCCTTGATGGTACTCAAGGCCAGCTTCATCTCTAATCCCATCTGTAGAAAATCAAGGATTCTACCTATGACATATTTCCTGGGATGCCAACCTCTGGATTCACACCAGGTTATATAAGCCTTCCAGACTCTATGATAAATCATCCTGGAAGCTGGCTTCCTTGCATTAATCAAGGTAGATATGACAGGACCTGAGAGCCCACGACTCTTCAGAACGTGGGTCTCAATAGCCAAACCGTCAAATTTAGCGTTTGTAAGGCAGGATGGAACACTGGACCTTGAGATAACAGGTCTGGGCGTACCAGTAGGGTCCACGGGGAACCTACCGTCATCCTTACTATTTCTGCATACCAAGTCCTTCTGGGCCAAGCGGGGGCCACCAGAAGTACCGACTTCCTTTCCTGCCTGATCCTGCGAAGGAGTCGTGGTAGTAGCAGAATAGGCGGGAATGCGTAAATCAGTAAGAACCGATGCCACGGAATCACCAACGCATCCGTCCCGCATGCAAGAGGATCTTTTGTCCTTGCCACAAATCTGTCTATCTTTTTGTTGAATCGGGATGCAAAGAGATCTACATCTGGAACCCCCCATCTTTGGCATATGGCCCAAAAGACGTCGGGATGCAGAGACCATTCCCCTGGAAGTAACTGCTGGCGACTTAGATAGTCCGCCTGCCAATTTTCTATTCTCGGGATGAAAACTGCCGATATGCATGGCACATGCATCTCTGCCCAGACTAAGATCTGGTTCACCTCTTTTTGAGCAGCTCGGCTCCGGGTGCCTCCCTGATGATTGACATAAGCCACTGCTGTGGCATTGTCGGACTGGATCCTGACCGGACAACCCTGTAGCCTGATAGTCCAGGCTTTTAGAGCTAGATGTATCGCCCGGATCTCCAGAATGTTGATGGGTAAGGTCCTCTCTGTCTTGGACCATACCCCTTGGACCGCAGCCTGTTCCAGAACTGCTCCCCAACCTGACAGACTGGCATCTGTTGTTACCACCGTCCAGGTAACCGGTAGAAAGGATTTCCCCTTCTGCAGGTTTTCGGGTATGAGCCACCAATTGAGGCTCTGACGCACCGCATGCGACAGGTGCATCGGAAAGTCTAATGCCTGAACCTTCTTGTTCCAGGTCGACAGAATACTGTGTTGCACCATTCTTGAGTGAAACTGAGCATAGGGAACTGCTTCGAATGAAGACACCATCTTCCCTAGTAGCCTCATACAAAGGCGGACTGAGGGACCCTTCTTGGTCCTTACTGTCAGAATCAGCTCTCTCAAAGCAGTGATCTTTGCCTGGGATAGAAATATCTTCTCCTGGCTTGTATCTATAATCAGACCTAAATACTCCAGTCTTCTTACTGGTTTTAGGAAAAACTTTTCTAAGTTGAGGATCCAACCCAGGTGTTCTAGATACCTGACCGTGGTCCTCAAGTTTCCCTTCAAAGAGGCTACCGACCGGTCTATCAAGAGCAGGTCGTCTAGGTATGCTATGACAGCTATACCCTGAGCCCTTAATCTGGCCAGAGGAGGAGCCAAGATCTTTGTGAACACTTGAGGTGCAGTGGCTATCCCGAAAGGCAGAGCCACAAACTGGAAATGGCGCCCTCCTACCTCGAAGCGCAGAAACTTCTGATGAGCAGGAAAAATGGGCACATGCAGATATGCATCTCTGATGTCTATTGATGCCAGAAATTCTCCTCCCTGCAGGGTGGGAACTACTGTTCGAATTGATTCCATGCGGAAGGATTGAATCCTTAGGAATCGGTTCAGATCCCTTAAGTCCAGAATGGGCCTGACAGCCCCATTTAGTTTTTGGACCGTAAAAAGGTTGGAATAGAAGCCCAATCCCTGGTCCTTTGCGGGAACTATCATAATGACCTCCTGCGACAAAAGTCGCTCTAACGCTAGAAGGAGCGACTGCTTCTTCTCTGGGTCTCTGGGAACATTTGATCTGAGGAACCGAGGAGAGGGGAATTCCTGAAACTCCAGCTTGTACCCTAAGGTTACCGTGGAGATTACCCATCTGTCCTGGAAGTCCTCCTGCCAGAGCTCTGAGAACTGTCGCAGTCTTCCCCCCACTCGAGTGAGCGGGGGCGCCCCCTCATGCAGAGGTCTTAGTGTTTTGCCTAGTAGGCTTCTTTCCCCAGGACTTCTTTTGTCCCTGGGGTTGACTCTTGTCTCTGGACCCCGATGGAGGCGGCCGTCGAGACTGCCTGGAGGCTGAAGCCCCCGGCGCTGGGGAAAGAGTCCGTTTGAAAGAGGGACGCTTACTCTTCTTCTTGACAGGTAAGAGAGTGCTTTTCCCACAAGAGATTCTCTTGATATAGTTATCCAAGTCCTCTCCAAACAACCTTGCACTACGAAATGGAAACCCAGCCAGTAGCTTCTTACATGGTGCTTCGGCTGACCAATTTTTCAACCATAGGATTCTACGTATATGCACCAACCCCAGTGAAAGACGGGAGGTTTGCACGATAGAATCTCTAATGGCGTCAACCACAAAGCATAAGGCCGCTGGAAGGTTAGCAAACCCCTGGGCCTGCTGTTCAGGTAATACTTTGATGACCTGCTTAACATGGTCTCTTAAGTATTGACAGACTCCAATCGCTGCTACTGCAGGTTGGGCCACTGATCCTGCTAAGGAGAAAACATCCTTCAATAGGGATTCCATCCTTTTATCTACAGGATCCCTGAGCATCTGAGCATTGTCTACAGGACAAGTCAGGCTATTATTTACGGAGGAAATGGCGGCATCAATAGCCGGTATTCCCCACATTTTAATAAACTTTTCTTCCATCGGATAAAGTGTTGAAAACTTTCTCGGCGGAAAAAAACGTTTGTCTGGGTGATCCCACTCAGAATAAATAAGCTTTTCAAGTAAAGTATGAACAGGAAAAGCATGTGCTGCTTGGAAAGGTTTCAGTGACCCCAAAGCAGAAGAGGATTCTTTAGCAGTTTCAGGTATGGGCAACTTAAATGTGGAGCGGACCAATCCAGTGAGGATCTGCACTAAGACTTTCTCCTCTTGGGAAGTCGCAGAGGGTCCCTCTCCACCTGAATCCTCAGAAGAGGAATCAGCCATCCCATCCCGATCCTCTGAAAGGGATTCATCTCCTTTATCCCAGAGCTCCTCTGTCTGAGGGTCTTGGGGAACAGAGGAAAGCCTAGTGCGTTTTCTTCCACTGAGTGAAGACGTAATCACGGCCATTAATCTTTCCTCTAGACCATTAATGGTTGAGGAAAAAAACCTCTTGTGTAATATATACAGGGGCTGAAGTGCCAGAAGCAGGTGTAGCCCCTGACCCCGATGGCTCTCCCTGGCTAGCCATCCCTGGCCCATCTTTAGGGGGGGAGGATGCTGCCGACAGGGGGCCCTCAGAACCTGAACGAGATCCCCTAGAGTCTCTGGTTCCTGGGGTGCTTGAACCTCTTCTACCCATAGTGCAAAGCAATAAGGTGTGAGGTATACAAATGAACACTGCCCGCTGAGCGATGTAGTCTGGCTAAAAGCCTTGCTACCCAATGCTCAGTCTGGTGTTACTTCAGTAAATGCTGCCTAGGAGAATGCCTGTGTCCCACCTTACATGCGACCGTCAGCTCTGTGTCTCTCAGAAGGCTGTGTGCACCTGCACAGAGTGCCTTTAATAGCCTGCAGCTGGCCTGAGTGGGAGTCTAAGCACTCTGTGCTGACGTCCCGCCCCCTCCTTTACCGCCCCCTCCTTTACCGCCCCCCCCCCTCGAGTTTTGAAAAAAAACGAGCGCTTCCCGCGCTGCCGACTCTCCTGTCATGCTTCCGGAGAAAGGCTGGGGATGGGGGGGGGGGAGGGAGGGAGGCTGGTAACAAGATCTGCCTGAACGGCTATCTTGAGAGATGGTGGCCATTAGGCCGCAGAGCCCGGGTGGTATAACCACTTTCTAGACCCTTGTGGCCCCTCTCTAGCCTGGGGGGGAACATTCAAACATGAGAAATCCCCCTTTCCACCTTACCTGTTTGCAGCCTGCTTGAGACGCTGGGACATAAACAGCGATTACAACACCTGAGACAGAGTCAGCATGTGTAGGTTTGTGCTCTTGGCAGCCCCCGATGGTCACAATAGGCATAGCATGCATTTACCTTAAAGGAGAAAAGCCACTAGAACTCAAAAATTCTGTGGAATCTCCTCTTACCTTATCCAGCCGCAGGGTGCTGTTTACACAGACCCAATCTTCACCTCTCACGGTGGGCTCCGTTTGAAAAAACCGTCAGAGACTGGGGCCCCCATCAGTAAGGGGATCCAACAGTTCTGAGACCGTAAAGCACCTCGCCAGAAATTAGGAAGTTTAAAGCCATTTTCTGATCTGCGGGGTCCAGCTCTCTAAAAAGAGAAGCATTACGGGTAAAACCTCGTTTCTTCGGACACGAGGCCCGGGTACCATTCAATTCGGCCATGAAAAGACACTTTGAATGGATCCGGTTCGCCTGGCTTGCCCCAGTATAGGATCTTAGGATATTCCCTTTGGAGCTCAGCACAGGCCATCTTTACACGTCCATCACCTAAGACACTGGCGTAAAAACTGAGGTATCCCTGCAAGGGGGAGGGATTATATAGGGGGTTGAACTTCCTGATAGGGTGTGCCAGTGTCCAATCACCAGTGATACCTATATAACCCATCAGTAATTACTGTGGCTCTGTGTCCCGTGATGTTCGAGAAAGAAATACTTCAAAGTGGCTTCTTGAATCATGCTGCAGGTTGGGCACACTCCTTAGACAGCGTAGTGAAAGATTTACAGAACAAAATATGTCTTTGTTTGACCTACACAGGTCAGCTTGTATCTGTATTTCTCAGCACATTATTGTGAACAAGTCCTAACAATTTAAAAGGAATCATTCCTAATTACTATAACAATAGAAATCTTAGAGATGCCCACAGAGATGCTCTGTACTATACAAATGACAGCTTCATTGACGTCAGATACTAATCACAGTGCTCTTCTTTCGGCACGGAGACGGAGAGTTCCAGCTAGTACAATGCAGGATAGTATAGTCTACATTCTCCTCCCTCTCTCCTCATCCATCCACAAAAGCCTTGGCTTTTCACTCAGTACAAGGTGTTCTGTGAATGGATAAGGTGAGATCATCAGGGAATTCGTAAAGAATATCTATGATACTCTAGAATTCTGTTCTGCCTCCACACAACAAATGTTGGTGTAAGTGGTGTACATAAATTTGGGGCAATCACTGGGCATACTGAGGCCAGAATGTCCATAAGGACACTCCATTCTCAGTGTAGCCGAGTTCCCTCCCCCCAGCTGCAGCTGTCACACAGGCAGCACAGTGACCAAGAAGTTTTGAAGCTGGGTGGGCAAAGCCTGGTGGACATTCAGAAACACCAGTTTGCCATCAGGTCTGCTCTCTTAGTGATTGACTGTTGGCAGTAGGTGGCATTGCAGAGGTCCTGCTGCCATTCCATGCTGGACTGGTGGTTTCCTATCTAAGTCTAGAAGCATCTGTTATTTCATTTTTCTGTGGATTTTTTTTAAACTTATTTATGTATTGTGAATCACCATTAAATAGGAAATGCAGTCTGCTCACATCATTTGTAATAAAAACATCTTTGCCATTCTGAAGCTTCCCTCCAATCACTTTTCATATTATTTTATATATACTGTGATTCTGTACTTGCCAAATATGTGGCAGAAATTTCCCTCCACCAAGTCTGCCTGTAGCCACTTTAACTGTGGACAGCTGAAGCTGCTGCCTGTTCACTTCCTGGATTTACACAGACACACAGAGGCACACCTCTAGCTCTGCAGCTTTCATTGGCCTTCTTATGACTCATCCCCCCTCCCTTCCTTGCAAACTCTAACAAGAGAGTGAGAGAGAGAGAGCTGTGCATGATGTCATATGCCTAGGCTAATGACTAGACAAGAAGGAGGAAGTGGGCTGTATAAGGTATTTACTGGCAGAAAAAAAATGTTTTACTATACAAAGATAAAACAACAAGGGCAGAGGATTTAGTAGATGGAAAGTTGAAAAAATTACTGAAGGTCCGCTTTAAATACTGCACTATTAGTATTTTTCTTGTATGTGGTGCATCCTTGTAGATCTAAATACCGATACTCACCCCTGGTGGAGATGAGAAGTACAGTCCTCGCTTTTATTATAGTGGAGAGAGAAAGATTATGATGGATACCATACAATAGGCACGTACTGCGTATGCCAGTACCCTTAAAAAAATTACCTCTTGACTTCTCACTTCTCATAACTGTACATCTGTAGTATCACTACTGTGTTGCTCTCTGATCTCCTCGCTGAAGGCTCTAACAATGGGAAACAAAATCGTGCTTCTACCAAGATGGCTGCCTTCACACAGAGACACAGTGCAGACCAGTAAGTTTGTAATGCAGGTAGACCACCTGCAATACTGGTGACTAGTCGTTTTTTCAAAGTCCAGAAGTAAAAGAAGAGTATCTATACTGTGCTTACCTTTTCGACAGCCCGTTTTCAATGTCCGTTGCTTTGCTGCCCCTCTGCAGCCACTGCAGTTGTTTGCCACTTCAGGGTGTGTTGCATACTGAATGCTTGAAGAGTTCAGAAAGCAACAAAGCGGCAGACTTTATAGACACAGGCTGCCAGAAAGGTAACTATAGACGTTCTCCTTTTACAGGCTGGATTTGTTTACAAGTAATCCTGTAGTGACAGGGACACCCTACGGCTGCCAAGGTCTACCAGATGTTTTAATATTAGTTTTTAATGAAAGTACAGCAAGCTTTGCAATTGACACTGTACTGTATATCTATTTCATTCACAATAATACTTTGGATTGCGAGTAACACGATTAACAAGCATTTCGCAATACGAGCTATTATTTTTTAAAAATCCTGACTTGGTTTGCGAGAGTTGTCTCGCAAAACGAGCAGGATTTAAGCCTCTGCAGTGTGCAGTACCGCATTTGGCCAGAGGTGCCGGTAACATTCGGAGCCGCTCGGATGCACTCGGAAATACTCAGTTCCCGAGTGCATCTGAGCAGTTTCCGAGTGTTTCCAAGTGTCTCCGGCGCCCCCCTCCCCCACCTCTGGCCACATGCGGTACTGCATACAATAGAAGTCACTGTGGAACAAATTTTCTAAGTTTCCATTGACTTCTATGGGGAAACTCACTTTGATATATGAGTGCTTTGGATTACAAGCATTCTTCTGGAACGAATTATGCTCGTAATCCAAGGTACCACTGTATTTACAAAAAAACACGATTTAAATCTCTAGAGTAGAGTTTGAAAGGTTAGTAGAGAATTATGATATATCTTACATTCATGAAAACCTCTTCAGCGTAACTATCGGTATCTGCATCCCAGAAGCACCTGGCAGCCATTCTGTAAGGAAAGAAAATGAATATAAAGCTTCTTGTAAATGGCAGAAAAGGGCTACTGAAAGATGAATTTACAAAGATGCATCTTCCACCCTAGTCCAACTTCCCTGCAACTAAGTTACTGTCCAGGCAGCCTGTATTTACAGTCATAGAAAACCCAGAGAACAGTACTTCCCAATAGGTACATGTCTGCCATGACTAGATGACTAAGTGTAAAAGGCCATGAAAGTATCAGTGACAACAATATGACACATAAGCATCCACCTATGAATCCACCCAACAAATTGAACTTTTTATAGAAATGTATAGTGTTGTTCTACTTTCTTTATTTTTTTATATTTGGAACTAAAAACTTTTTTGGCAGGCCTGTGGCAGTCTGAATGGGACAGTGACTCAGTCTGGATGGTACAGTGACACCATTTACTGACGCCTGGTATAGAGTATAAATGGATTGCATGCCTATGCATGAAAGACACATAGATGTGGAGTCCATACATAGCTGCCAACTTCATAAACAGAAGAACCTATTCTAGGGGTTCTTATTGTTTTTTTTTGTATATACTTTGAATGATGTGTACTCTGTTACTGGGATCCAATAAATGCTAAACACTAGGCAAGAATTGTGAAAGTAGGAGCAGGTACCTTTTAGAGGGTACCCACTCCCAGAAAAAAAAAAAACTGCCAATAAGGTTACAGTAGATGGAAGGAGGAGGATGAGCATAACTTGAATTATAACACATATGAATATGACACTTACATTTACTGGCTGAAGGTGGAGCTCTAGACTCTTTTACTGGTTTACATGCCTATTCTTGTTCCATTTAAAAAGCCTGTGTGGTTACTGAGCTCAGTTGTGCAAACTAAAATGTACCCATAAAATTGAATGAGACAAAGGACTGTTTAGATGGGTATATGGAATTTCAATCAGAGTTGCAGACAGACAGAAAGCTCCCAATGTGTTCTCTGTTTAAAAAAAATCCATAATGCGGGGTGTGTCACTAGTGTCATGGGTACACCCCGTATTAATTGTTTATTTTAAAAATTAAGATTTTACACAATAAATTATGAATGTCATCAAGGGTATAGTACAAGATGAAAGTGGGGTTCAAAAGAGATTAGTGATGAGATAAAAATGTCTGAACGTGTTTTTGCAATGGTAACTGAACATTAAAGTGGATGTCAACCCACACATATACCCAGTGAAGTGAACAGCCTCTGATTATACACAGAGATGAAACAAATCTTCCTACATAAGTTTTACATGTGTATCTGCTGTCTTCAGCTTGCTATATTATTTAGGAAGTGCACATTGTGTTAGAATTTTTACTTCCTCATTCAGCAGTGGAAGTGTAATCTTGGCTTACGCTGGGAGACAACTGATTGGAGGAAAGGCACACACCCCCCTCCACATAGGTAGAAGAATGAAGATAGTTTCAGAGCTGTGCTGTGACAAGACAAGCTAATCTGAGTATAGCAACCTCCCCGACACACATTTTCAGCTGCTTTGATCTCCCGTCTCGGAGAACTTGTCAAAAGTTATCATGCTGATAACAGAGCAACAAAACAGCGGAAACACACAGGACTTAGAGCTTTAGAAAGAGATAAGAAAACACTGCAGATATATGTGCATAGGTCATATTTCATGAATCGGGTTTACATCCACTTTAAGGCTCCATTCACACCTGAGCGTAGCACAGCTACAGCTTCTGCAGCACGTTTTTTTTTTTTTTTTTCTGCGTTTTTGTACTTTTTAGTGGAGAGTTTTTGGAGCAGCACCACACATTTGAATGGGCCTTACTCCGCTCCAATGAAAGCTCATGTAGCAATTTTTGGCACAGAGCCAGGAGCGTTTGGCGTTTTGATTTTTGCAGTGATTGTAGTGCATTTTATCGCTGGACGATCGCCGTAGAATTGCAAAAAGTGTTTGGGGTGCCATTAAGAAATAACTACATCGCAAATGCGTCCCACATCTTGCTGCGATTTTGGAATTGCAAGCAGAATCGCAGCAATTCTGCCCGCGATTCAAATCGCCTAGGTGTGACTGGAGCCTTATAGTTCCTTCCTAGAGCCTTAAGCTGGATTCACACCTATGAATTTTTAGTGCTTTTTGCATTTTGCAGATTTGCACTACAGAATGTGTTCCATAGGAAACCATGGTGGATGGACTGTAGTGCAAATCTGCAAAATGCAAAAAGCACTAAAAATGCATAGGTGTGAATCCAGCCTTAAAGAGGAGCTCCAGGCTCCGTCACAAGAAAATAAAAGTCAGCAGCTACAAATACTGTAGTTGCTGACTTAATATTAGGACACTTACCTGTCCACGAATCCAGCTGTGTCTTCACCAGACAATTTTTCAATTGGCCCTCGGGTGCCTTGTGGCTTCCCAGCCGGTTCCCTACTGCGCATGCGTGAAGCACACTGCGCTTTGTACATGGCACAGCAACTGGGGAAGGAGGAGGGGGACGAACTTCTGGATGACTTTGCCACAGCGAAGTCACCTGGAAGTGGGAGCGGGTATCGGTCAAAACCAGGTACCTGTTCCCACCTCCTCCCGAAAGGTGCCAAATGTGGCAGTGGAGCAGGGAGAAGGCAAATAAGTGAAGCTTCCTTTTTTTGGGTGGAGCTCCGCTTTAAAGCATCAAAATAATATTATCACTACTACTGCTCATATTATTAATAATAATGTTACACCAAAACTAAACTCACACAGACTAAAAGACATGGACACAAACCACGACTGTCAGGGAAATCAGACACTGACAAATATTATTTGAGATAGAGGAATACAAAAAAAAAAAAAAAAAAACAGACATACCAGGATGAACTCTAGCTAAAATAAGGCTCCCACCCCACAAATCGACATCTGAAAATGGACAAATGCTCAAGGGGGCATTTCTGTCAGACTATTTAGGCTTCCACTTTTTATTACAAACCTTAATTGAACAAACTGAAGTTAGAAGCTGATTGGCTACCATGCACAGCTGCACCAGTTTTAGTAAATCTCCCTCATGCCAGAATGTGTATTTATAGACAGAAATGGCAGGAATTTAAAGGTGGAACAATGAGGTGTATTATTTTTAGGAAAATATACTCCTGCTGTAAACTATAAGAATTTTAGGATTCTAAGAGAAGTCCAGGGACCATCAAAATGATTCCCTGTAATACACCAAAACACTTTCACAGAAAGACTCTCATAAGGCGCAATTCATTAAACTATATTGCAAGTGTTATCTGGCTTCAATAATAGTTACTTTCAGCTAGGGATGCACCAAATTTCAGCCGCCGAAACATTTTGGGCGAAAATGGGGTTATCGGTATTTGTCCGATAAGAGATAATGGCACAGAAAATGCATCACAATTTTACTGCTAATTTGCGGTGATTTTGCTGTGAAGTCGCAGTGATTTTGCCTCGATTTTACTGCAAATTCATTGCGATTTTGGGCCAATTTTAGTGCTTATAGTGTATTTTCCATAGGCCATGTGACCCAGAAACCACATCACATTATTGATGCGTTCTTGCTACGTTTTCAATGCATTTGAACTGGGATGTGCATTTTTTTGTGTGTTTTTTTAACTGACCAAAAATGCACCAAGCTGGATTTTTAACACCACAATGGAAGCCCAACAGACCAGTGTGAAGACATACATAGAATTTAAAGGGATACAATTTTCTTGAGCTTTTCTTGCGCTAAAGGTGCCAATAATGATATTAAGTAAAAAGGTGAATGTAATACAAATATATATATATATATATATAAAAAAATAGTAATATTTTTTAAAAACTGTAATTTGCGGCTCCGGTTTTCGGCCAAGTGCATCCTGCATTTTCGGTACCAAAATTTCCATTTAGTGCACCTCTAATTTCAGCCATATAACTGTTATTTTCAGCTCTCACAGGCCCACTTTGCTAATAATAATGGTTGACAGACTCCATAGAACTATACAGTACATACTTAGTACATACATAGTTTTAGCAGCGCTTTACTGTCGTTTTAACACCCACTCACGGCTGAAGAAAGGGTTAAATGGGCACGAAAAGTGCTGCTTTTGAAGCGCTTTGCAGGCGCTTCAGCAGCGGTGCCCATTCATTTCAATGGGCAGGGGGGGTGGAGGAGCGGTATATACACTCCGCTCCTCCACCGCCCCAAAGACACCGCTTGCAGGACTTTATTTTAACATCCTGCCAGCGCAGCGCCCCAGTGTGAAAATCACTTGGGGTCTCACACTGGGGAGGCTTGGGAGACATTTTTCAGGTGCTTTACAGGCACCAATAAAAAACGCCTCCAGTGTGAAAGGGGTCTTAAACTGTCTAGACCAGTGTTTCTCAACCGGGGTTCCCTGACCCCCCTATGCTATGCTCTCCTGGCCCCCCTGCACTGTTCCCTCCTGCCCCCCCCCGCACTGTTCCCTCCTGGACCCCCCTGTACTGTTCCCCCCTTCATACTATTCTTTCCTAGCCCCCCTGTACCCCCCCCCGTACTGTTCCCTGCTAAATCCCCTGTTCTCTGCCCTGCTGACCCCCTGTACACTGCTTATCTTAGGTTTGACCCAGAATTGAGCATCTCTGAAAAAAAAAGCAAGAATACGTTTCACATTAAGGAGGTACATTTTAAAATGTATTCTATTGCTTAATGCTATTTCTAAGCATATTAGTTGTTAAATAGTGAGGGAAAAAAGTATTTGATCACCTGCTGATTTTGTACATTTGCCCACTGACAAAGAAATTATCAGTCTAATTTTAATGGTAAGTTTATTTTACCAGTGAGACAGAATATCAACAAAAATATCCAGAAAAAAGCATTTCAAAAAAGTTATAAATGTATTTACATTTTAATGAGTAAAATAAATATTTCATCCCCTATCAATCAGAAAGATTTCTGTCTCTCAGGTGTCTTCTATACAGGTAACGAGCTGAGATTAAGAGCACTCTCTTAACCACTTCAGCCCCGGAAGGATTTACCCCCTTCCTGACCAGAGCACTTTTTACAATTCGGCACTGCGTCGCTTTAACTGCTAATTGCGCGGTCATGCAATGCTCTACCCAAACGAAATTTGCGTCCTTTTCTTCCCACAAATAGAGCTTTCTTTTGATGGTATTTGATCACCTCTGCCGTTTTTATTTTTTGCGCTATAAACGGAAAAAGACTGAAAATTTTGAAAAAAAATGATATTTTCTACTTTTTGTTATAAAAAAAATCCAATAAACTAAATTTTAGTCATACATTTAGGCCAAAATGTATTCGGCCACATGTCTTTGGTAAAAAAAATGTCAATAAGCGTATATTTATTGGTTTGCGCAAAAGTTATAGCGTCTACAAACTAGGGTACATTTTCTGGAATTTACACAGCTTTTAGTTTATGACTGCCTATGTCATTTCTTGAGGTGCTAAAATGGCAGGGCAGTACAAACCCCCCCCAAATGACCCCATTTTGGAAAGTAGACACCCCAAGGAAATTGCTGAGAGGCATGTTGAACCCATTGAATATTTATTTTTTTTGTCCCAAGTGATTGAATAATGACAAAAAAAAAAAAAAAAATTTACAAAAAGTTGTCACTAAATGATATATTGCTCACATAGGCCATGGGCATATGTGGAATTGCACCCCAAAATACATTCAGCTGCTTCTCCTGAGTACGGGGATACCACATGTGTGGCACTTTTTGGGAGCCTAGCCGCGTACGGGGCCCCGAAAACCCAGCACCACCTTCAGGATTTCTAAGGGCATACATTTTTGATTTCACTCCTCACTACCTATCACAGTTTTGAAGGCCATAAAATGCCAAGATGGCACAACCCCCCCCCAAATGACCCCATTTTGGAAAGTAGACACCCCAAGCTATTTGCTGAGAGGCATGGTGAGTATTTTGCAGCTCTCATTTGTTTTTGAAAATGAAGAAAGACCAGAAAAAAATTTTTTTTTTTTTCTTTTTTCAATTTTCAAAACCTTGTGACAAAAAGTGAGGTCTGCAAAATACTCACTATACCTCTCAGCAAATAGCTTGGGGTGTCTACTTTCCAAAATGGGGTCATTTGGGGGGGTTTTGTGCCACCTGGGCATTCCATGGCCTCCGAGACTGTGATAGGCAGTGAAGAGTGAAATCAAAAATTTACGGCCTTAGAAAGCCTGAAGGCGGTGCTTGGTTTTCGGGGTCCCGTACGCGGCTAGGCTCCCAAAAAGTCTCACACATGTGGTATCCCCGTACTCAGGAGAAGCAACAGAATTTATTTTGGGGTGTAATTTCACAAATCCCCATGGCGTGTTTGAGCAATATAACATTTAGTGACAACTTTGTGCAAAAAAAAAAAAAAAAAAAAAAAATTTGTCTCTTTCCCGCAACTTGTGTCACAATATAAAATATTCCATGGACTCGACATGCCTCTCAGCAAATAGCTTGGGGTGTCTACTTTCCAAAATGGGGTCATTTGGGGGGGTTTGAACTGTCCTGGCATTTTATGCACAACATTTAGAAGCTTACGTCACACATCACCCACTCTTCTAACCACTTGAAGACAAAGCCCTTTCTGACACTTTTTGATTACATGAAAAAATTATTTTTTTTTGCAAGAAAATTACTTTGAACCCCCAAACATTATATATTATTTTAAAGCAAATGCCCTACAGATTAAAATGGTGGGTGTTTCATTTTTTTTTTTCACACAGTAATTGCGCAGCGATTTTTCAAACGCATTTTTTGTGGAAAAAACACACTTTTTTAAATTTTAATGCACTAAAACACACTATATTGCCCAAATGTTTGATGAAATAAAAAAGATGATCTTAGGCCGAGTACATGGATACCAAACATGACATGCTTTACAATTGCGCACAAACGTGCAGTGGCAACAAAATTAATACATTTTTAAAAGCCTTTAAAAGCCTTTACAGGTTACCACTTTAGATTTACAGAGGAGGTCTACTGCTAAAATTACTGCCCTCGATCTGACCTTCGCGGTGATACCTCACATGCATGGTGCAATTGCTGTTTACATTTGACGCCAGACCGACGCTTGCGTTCGCCTTAGCGCGAGAGCAGGGGGGACAGGGGTGCTTTTTTTTTTTTTTTTTTTTTTCCTTTATTATTTTTTTGCTTTTTTATCTTATTTTTAAACTGTTCCTTTCATATTTTTTTTTAAATCATTTTTATTGTTATCTCAGGGAATGTAAATATCCCCTATGATAGCAATAGGTAGTGACAGGTACTCTTTTTTGAAAAAATTGGGGTCTATTAGACCCTAGATTTCTCCTCTGCCCTCAAAGCATCTGACCACACCAAGATCGGTGTGATAAAATGCTTTCCCAATTTCCCAATGGCGCTGTTTACATCCGGCGAAATCTAAGTCCTAAAATGCTCGTAGCTTCCGGTTTCTTAGGCCATAGAGATGTTTGGAGCCACTCTGGTCTCTGATCAGCTCTATGGTCAGCTGGCTGAATCACCGGCTGCATTCTCAGGTTCCCTGTTGAGACAGGAGAGCCAGAGAAAAACACGGAAGACGGTGGGGGGGGGGGGCATTCCCTCCCACTGCTTGTAAAAGCAGTCTAGAGGCTAATTAGCCACGAGGATTGCTTTTACATGAAAGCCGACCGCTGGCTGAAAAGAATGATACCAAGATGATACCTAAACCTGCAGGCATCATTCTGGTATAACCACTCAAAGTCGTGAATGGCGTACCTGAAGACAAAAAAATGGTTAACAATAAAGCACAGTAAACGGTAAAGTATAAAAAATTGCATACCTGAAAAGCAAACATGATAAAACATAATAACAATAAAACATTGTAGAATAGAATACAGTAAAAAAGAGCAGAACACCAGAGAGAGAATAGAGAGAGAGAGAACAATAAAACGACAACTATTTTTTTTTATTTTTGTTTGTGTTTTTTTTTTTTTTTTTACACTTTTTTTTTGTAACTGTAACTTTTATAACTGTAACCGGTTCCAGGTTCGGGTCTCTCAAAATGTGATGGCATCTTGGGAGACCCTGTGAAAGTGTGTCCTAGTCTGTGCAATGCTGTACCCTACGCTAATACTCAACTAGTGAATTGTAGCGTTCAAAACATTCACCAATGCAAAGACCAGGATTATCAGGACAGGAGGGACAATAATAGCGGGTGTCACGTCTATATACGCGCTTGCTGCAGACACATCTTTTTTGGGGGGGTTCATTGGGTAGGGGTACTCGGGAGGACATATAAATGCCTCTCATGCAGCCGACTGCATTTGGTTGGGGATGTGAATGGGGGAAATACGGGCGCTGCAGAAGTGGTGGGTTCCCAATTAGGATTGGCGAATGCAGCAGGAAGGGCATTATGGGCACGACGGGCCTGTGTTTGTCTTTTTGGTGGCAGCGGGACACTACTTGTGCTTGCCACCTCACCAGCTTGAACTGCACTTATGGGACTCGCCACGTCACCAAGTGTTACTGCAGTGCTGGTATGACTACGACTGGGGTGTACTAGGCCGCTGGCGCTTGCCAGTTCACCAAAACGCTACAAAAAAAAGTGACAGTGATCGATCGATACTGCACTTGGGTGGGCTGGGCTGGGCCGGGCGGAGGGGCAAAACGCAGGTGCTAGCAGGTATCTGGGCTGATCCCACTAACACTGCGTTTTTGGGAACCCTAAACTGCTGGGGATGCTAGTATAGATCTGATCGGATCAGATATTGATCCGATCAGATACTATACCACTAAGGGAGGTGTACGGTGTGTGCGTGGGTGTTAGTGGTACTGGCGCTAATCTGACGCTGCTTGGGGCTGGTGCTTGCCAGTTCACCAAAATGCTACCAAAAAAACTGTTAGCGATCGCAGGGATCAGGCCTGACTCTGCGAACGCTGCAGTTATGCGTTTAGTGTTTTGTAAGTGACAGTGATCGATCGATACTGCACTTGGGTGGGCTGGGCGGAGGGGCAAAACGCAGGTGCTAGCAGGTATCTGGGCTGATCCCGCTAACACTGCGTTTTTGGGAACCCTAAACTGCTGGGGACGCTAGTATAGATCTGATCGGATCAGATATTGATGTGTTCAGATACTATACCACTAAGGGAGGTGTACGGTGCGTGTACGGTGCGTGCGTAGGTGTTCGCGGTACTGGCGCTAATCTGACGCTGCCTGGGGCGACGCATATCACCGCCGGGCGATCAGGGGGCTAAACCTTTATTCAGTAATAAACGGCGGGTGCCCTGACACTAAAAAAAATAAACAAACTAACCAGCGTCACCCGTAACAGTTATACGGTGATCAGTGGTGAAAGGGTTAACTAGGGGGCAATCAAGGGGTTAAAACATTTATTAGGTAGTATATGGGGGTCCCTGTCGCTATAAAACGCTGACAGCGAACCTAAATATTTACGTTCCTAACTAGCGTCACCAGCGACACTAATACAGCGATCAGAAAAATGATCGCTTAGCGACACTGGTGACAGGGGGTGATCAAGGGGTTAAAACTTTATTAGGGGGGGTTAGGGGGGTACCCTAGACCTACAGGGGGCTAATACTAACTGTCCTACCACTGCTAACTGTCACAAACTGACACCATGCAGTAATCAGGAAAAAAACAAAACAAAACAAAAAAAACCTGCTTGCTGTCAGTTTGTGACGGGGGGGGGTGTGATTGGGGGGGGATCGGGGGGCGATCGGGGGGGGGATCGGGGGGGGATCGGGGGTGTTTAGTGTGCCTGGCATGTTCTACTGTGTTGTGTGTGTGTTGGTGCACTTACATGTCTTCTCTCCTCGGTGCTGGAACGGAAACTGGCCAGCCGAGGAGAGATGACATCACATCCTCTGCCTCTGTGTACTATACAGAGGCAGGGGATGTTTCTCATTGGCTGGGAGCGATCGCGAGGGGGGTGCCACGATCGGATGGTCTCCCCCTCGTCTCTCAACTCTCCCAGCCAAACGCCGACCGCCGATGGCACCGGGGGGGGGTCCGATCGGACCCCCCGCCCGCGGGAAGGCAATCACGTACCAGGTACGTGATTTTGCCTGCCCGTGCCGCTCTGCTCACGTATATATGCGTGAGGCGGTCGGCAAGTGGTTAAAGGGAGTGCTCCCAATCTCAGCTTGTTAATTGTATAAAAGACACCTGTCAACAGAAGCAATCAATCAGATTCCAATACAACTGGTAAGACATTACACCATGAAGAACTAAAATCCTGCAGCGCCCGCAAGGTTTCCCTGCTCAAGAAAGCACATGTACAGGCCCGTCTGAAGTTTGGTAATGAACATCTGAATGATTCAGAGGAGAACTGGGTGAAAGTGTTATGGTCAGATGAGACCAAAAAAAAGTCATGTTTTGCGAAGGGGTCAGATACTTATTTCACTCATTAAAATGCAAATCAATTTATAACTTTTTTGAAATGTGTTTGTAGCTATTTTGTTTGTAGTTATTCTGTCTCTCATTGTTAAAATAAACCTACCATTAAAATTATAGACTGCTCATTTCTCTGTCAGTGGGCAAACGTACAAAATCAGCAGGGGATCAAATACTTTTTTCCCTCACTGTATTTACAGCTTGCTGATCACATCGATGTTCTGTGAGCTGTAGATTCCTTGAGCTCTCAGACTTACTGCCAGGTGTTCCTCAAAAGGTAAAAAGGTTGAGAAACACTGGTCTAGACTGTTTATACCAATCTGCATGGCACTAAGAGATGTACCTTATAATACACTTTTAAAATATTAGGCCTGTGGTTCTCAGCATATGATACATGCACCCTAGTGGGTACTTTGACATAAAAATGGGGGCACTCTAATTTTCAAAGCCTAAAGGTTTGAATGCCTAGTAAGCGGTGAACTGTATACAACACAAACCAGATTATTTTTTTAGTTATTTTCAAACCATGTAGTACTTTGACCACATTGATATACTGAGCAAAAAAAAAAAAATGTACACACTTTGCACACACCAGGGCATACGTGGCAATTTTCTTTGGTGTTAAAGTACACTTCCTGGCACTTCCAAACTTTAGTAAACTAGGCTTAGTGTCCACTGGAGAGAACGCAATAACGTAGATAGTATAGCAAAACTATCAATTATACTGAACAGAAGTAAAAAAAAAAACAAAAAAAAAAAAAAACTTACTTTACTCCTTCGCCTCTCTGTTCTCCAATCACAACCTGAACCACCATCTTATACCTATCAAAACCCATTTCTGTGGGAAAGAACAAAAGAATATGATGATAATTAAACTATGACTCCATTTTTTTTACATTGTCCCCCTGTATAAGACAAAAATAGATTGTAAATTTCTACTTAATGTGGAACATTTTTCTTGATTGTGACTGACACATCTAAAGTGACTGTACTTAAGGCTGCTTTCACACTGAGGCGCTTTACAGGCGCTATAGCGCTAAAAATAGCGCCTGCATAGCGCCTATAAAGAGCCTATCCTCTCACTCCAGTGTGAAAGCCTGCGTGCTTTCACACTGGGGCGGTGCGCTTGCAGGACAATAAAAAAAAGTCCTGCAAGCAGCATCTTTGCAGCACTGTAGGAGTGGTGTACACACCGCTCCTAAAGCGCCCCTGCCCATTGAAATCAATGGACAGCGTTGCCAAACCGCCGGCAAACCGCCGATGCAGCGGCGCTTTGTGGCCGTTTTTAACCCTTTTTCAGCCGCTAGCGGGGGTTAAAAGAGCCCCGCTAGCGGCCGAATAGCGCCGCTAAAACGATGGTAAAGCACCGCTAAAAATAGTGGCGCTTTACCCCCAACGCCCCAGTGTGAAAGCAGCCATAATGTAATATGTCAGTGTATACTGCTTATGGATAAATTGAGGCAGCAATGTATGCTGCAATCTTTTTATTGTACCATTTTTATTTTTTGTTTTTGTAAAACCTACAAAATTTGTTATTTGATCAAAAAAAAAAAAAAAAAAAGTGGAACTTTAGTCAAAAAATAAGGTCCTGCTAGATCACTTCAGGCTCTTTGCAGCTATAGCTATGTAAAACACCTTGGTATACCATGCAACAAGCGAGTTAGCCACAGGGTGCTATACAGGTTCAGGTCCATGGTCCATTCCATTGGCACCCAGACCCTGAAGACTCCTTTGGGGATATGCCCACCATGATGGGCGAAGCGTGGATGGGACAAACAATGTTGGTTAATTCTTCACGTCACATGCTGGCTACAGTGGACCCATCTCTGGCTATATATACTTAACCCTGCTGAGCTTCCACATACACCTATAGGCACAAAAAATAAGGCAATTCCTAGAGAGTCTTTCCCTATTTTGTTTAAGGCAATTGGGCTCTAATGACTGGTCCAACTCTGAGAGGTTATTCACTTTTCTGCCATTTTTGTTGCCTTGTACTCTTTGGAAGAAAAATTCAAAAAGAAATAGACTGTTCCCACTGTCGACCCAACCATTTTTGAACTAAATAATTACTGTATATACTCGAGTATAGGCCGTCCCGAATATAAGCCGAGGCACCTAATTTTACCACAAAATACGGGGAAAACTTATTGACTCGAGTATAAGCCTAGGGTGAGAAATGTAGCAGCTACTGTAAGTGAAAAAGAGGGTCAACAATGCCCATCTGCATGCCTCATGTACCTGATCTCCATAAAACCGGCGCTGTGACATGCAGTCTAGTCGGCGGCCGCCCAGTGTAACAAAACCACACCTCCTCCTTGTCCTCGTCCATGACGGAACACTGATTCAGTTTCCCAGAAGCAAATCAGTGTTCCGCCTATCATGGACGAGGATGAAGAGAAGGCGGGGCTTTGTTACACTGGACTGCCACCGACTAGACTGCATGTCACAGCGCCGGGCGATCAGGCGCATGAGGCTGCAGATGGGCACAGTGACTCGAGTATAAGCCGAGGGGGCTTTTTTAGCACAAAAAAAATGTGCTGAAAAACTCGGCTTATACTCGAGTACATACGGTAATCTACTATTTCTATTGAGGGCATTTCCTCCTTTTAAGGATTCTGTTGATAGGCATTTGTAGACTTCTGAAGTCATCCTTTGCTCTTGCAGGTGTGGTCCCTGCAGAGCCAACTATTGCTACTTCATCTGTTGTCCAGACTATGACGAACTAGACTGAAGAACTATTTGTTTCAGGAGACAGTTCACATACATCCCAACTTTTTGAGATGGGAACAAGGGACACCTATTAGCAAAAGTATGTAGGCATAGGGGACACCTCCCTGGCATGCCCATCTAAAGGACAGATAAACAAAAAAAAAAATATGTAAGTTAAACCCACAAGTGCTTTTTTTTACCACTACTATGCCTCTATACTGGCTTTTAACATTTACAAATGCAGCAATTTAGAAATTGGATAAAGGGTTTAGCACTGGGAAACACTTTAGTGCATTTTATATACAACTATATAGATCAGACCAAAATGAGGGACAAATGAGGAGGAAAGAGGGACAGAGGAACTTTGTTCCAAATCAGGGGCAGTCCCTCAAAATCAAGGACAGTTGGTGTATCCAACTCCCTTTGATGTATCCGCTCTGTTCGCCCCTTCCAGGCATTGTCACCTACTGCAAAGTCCATCCTTTTTTGGCAGACCTTCTACCTCTAAGCCCAGTGGGCCTGCTCAGAAACCTTCTTCACATTAAAGGTTCACCATAACACCTGGAGATAGGGGAATACTAGTGAGATTTTCTCCAGCTTAGAACAGAAACGATCCCAGCCTTTTTATTTCACTCTTTCTTTGGGAAAGGTAGACAAAGAGTTTCTATCGCTGTCCTCTCTCTGTTGTTTCCCACTAACCATTCTTACTTGCTGAATGTTTCCCTACAGCTCCATGCAACTTTACAATCACATCACAGGGGGTGGTCATCTCCTTCCCTTTTAGCAAGAATGATTACTCCCCACTGGGCACAGTCTGGCCCCGCTAAAGTCTGAAGGACAGTAAACTGGCTCTTGCTTTGGAAAGAGAAACCTGTCCTAACACCGCGAGCTTGCACTCCTTGTGCATTTTCTTTGCAAGAAGTTGCTCTTATTCATTCCTCGCTGTGACCTTGTGTCCAGCTTTCGCGGGGAGACATCCATGCCAGGAAAACACAGCGATTATTGCTAGCGGCTATATCTTAAATGGATCAACTTGGGTACAATCAGCTTGCCCATACATGGTTTGAAACTGAGTCAGTGCCTGCTGACCTGGCTGATATTTGAACCACTTATGGCCAGCTTTAGGATATGCATATATTTTCAAAGTAAGAAAAAATATTTGAACAATACTAATACAGAGTTTTGATTCAGTGCTCAATGCTCTATAAAAATATTAAATTTAACAAATGTGACTTTAGCACTCCTTTAACATATTTCCTCTTCTTTTTAATACCTTTCAGTTTATCCTTTATCGTCTCTGACAAAAATCGAGTCAGTTGTGGAACCTCCTCTGGAATATACTGCTTGCTTTTCAGTTCCTCCTTCAAAACAGATCGAATGCAGTCCTTTACTGTTGCAGTTCTAAATCTGAAAATCAATTGTAGTCTAATTTATACCAATAAAATCCATTCATGTTAATTAAAGAAACCTTACAAGTAAAAAATAAAAACAATTGTAAATATAATGTATTGCTATTTAACCCTTTATTACCTTAATCAGCTCTTTTTTCCCCTTAGTTATTATTTTCCTGCTAAATTTTTTATTTAGATATATATTTTTTTCTTTGCTAAAAAACAAAATACGAAAATTTTAAAAAAGTCCTTTTCCGTTTGCAAATAACTTGCATACCAGAAACAACATTTTAGTGTCGTCATAAATGGGACAAAATTATAGAATTAACTGTATACTTTTTTATTTTACAGTAAAAAACTATTTTTTTAACATTAACACTTTAAAAAAAATTATAATAAAACATGGTTTCATTTGTCTATAGATTACATAGAAAATAAAATTAGGACTTTTGGTTTACCTGTAAAATCCTTTTGTTGGAATATATCACCAGGACACAGAACATCTTCAGAATCCTTACAGCAAGGTTATGTTGCCACCCTCAGGTGATTTGACGATGGCAAAAAAAGCAGGAAGTCTCCTACCAGACATAACACCTCCACTTTAAGAAAGGCTTCAGTTTTTGTAGTAAGCCATAATCCAGAAGACAGGATGTATATGTCCCATGATGTACTCCAAGAAACGGATTGTACAGGTAAACCAAAAATCCTAATTTGTTTATCATACATCATGGAACACAAAGTGTCTCAGAATCCTTATGACAGGGATGTCCCAAAGCAATGAATCTGAGGAGAGTGCAACATGGCAACAAGCCCCTTACAAATAAACCAGAACAGGATAGAAACTCACTAAACAGCCTGCAACACACGTTAACCAAAGGTAGCGTCCTCAGTGGCTCTAACATTCATCTGGTAAAAGTATGACCTGAAAACCAGGTAGTGGCTTTAAAAACTTGGAAGTACTGAAGCTTGATGACGAATAGCCCAGGAGGCAGAGATTCCTGGTAGAATGAGCCATCACTGGAAACGGTGGAACTTTTCCTCTTGGATCTTAAGCTTTGAGAAATAATCTGATAAGTCCATAGAGAAATCACAGATTTGGAAGCTGTGTGACCATTCTTTGGACCCTTAAGAAAAACAAAAAGTGAATGAAACTGCCGAAGACTGATAACTGATGATTGCACAAACCATTTCCATATGAATCTTGTCCCCCCCCCACGTTCATGGCTTAGGACAAAATCATGGCAACACAATGTCCTGATTTAGGTGGTAAGAAGAAACCACCTCAGGCAAAAAATGGCTTAGGCCAAAGAACCACCTAGTCACAGTAAAACACCATGAATGGTTCTTTACAGAAAAAAGGCAGCCAATTCTGAAACTCTATAAAACCGAATCCATTAGAAGGGCTAAAGGGAGATCCCAAATGGGTTCAAAGGAGATTGTACCAAGTTGAAATCCCACTAAAGTACCAAGTTGAGTCCTGACTCTTGATCATACTTCAACCCAATCTCTGGTCTACTCCAGATTGTAGAAAGGACAAGATGCAACCCATAACATACTTGTGAGGATGAAACCCCTTAGCTTCACACCAAGCAATGTAAGATTTCCATGTACAGTGGTAAAGCTTCCTTGAAGTCACCATCTTGGCTTTCAGCAAGGTAGAAATGACTGAATCAGACTGCCCGCCACGCTGTCAGAGTCAGCAACTGTAAACAAGGATGGAAGACAAACTTGTGACAGAAGGTTGTGTCAATCCAAAAGGATCCAAGGACTGTCCGCAACCATGATCAAAAAGTCAGAATATCACGTTCTCCTGGGCCAAGCCAGAGCAACTAGAATCGCTGGAGTTCCTTCCACCCGAATCCTGAGAAGCAAACAAGGTAAAAGCTGTAATGGTAGAAAGGCATAAATCAAGGAGAACTGGTTCAACAGTGTCTTCAGAGCATTCACCACAAACACTGGATGTCCTGGAGTCGAACCTGTCCAGCTTCACATTGAGCCTGGATGCCAGAAGATGCACATCCAGGGTGCCCCCACTGTTGACAGAGTTCTTGGAACACCTTGGGGTGTAGAGCCCACTCCCCAGGAAACAGTTATTGACATGAGGAAATCCGCCTGCAAATTTTCAACCCCTGGAATATGCAAGGCAGACAATGTAGGAACATGACGTTCCACCCAAGACAGCATGAGATCTACTTTCTCCTGGGTGGTCCGACTTCTGGTGCCTCCTTAATGATTTATGTATGCTACCCTTTGACCAAGTTAAGTCTGTTGTCTGTGAACACCTTAAAAGTCCATGGTTTCAATGGATCAATCTATTAATGATTTATGTATGCCACCGCCATGGTGTTGTCTGATTAGACCCTTACAGCAAGGCCATTTAGCTACTCCGACCAATACAGAAGAGCAAGATGAATCATCTTCAGCTCCAGGATGTTAATGGACAACAACCTCCCTTGCAGTGATCAAGTTTCATGGACCAAGAGAATGTCCAGAACACACCAAAACCTGGCAGGCTGGTGTGTCATCAGAATCTTCCAGGAGAGGGGAGAAAGGACTTTCCCATTTCTAGCATCTGTAAGGATTACCACCAGTCTAGACGGGATCATGCTGGGATGTAAGGACATTGGGAAGTTAAACTATTGCGTTCTCTTGTCCCAAGCCACCAACATATTCCACTCTAGAGGCCCAGAATGAAATTGGGTTAAAGGTACCGCCTCGAAGGAAGCCACAATCTTCTTTCTCATACAGATGCAAAATTAGGGATTTGTCAGAGACATGAATAAGTCAACTAGAGACCATAAACAAGACATTTCTCCAGTGGGAGGATCACTCATGCCTGAGCAGTATCCAGGGTCAGGTCTATATATTCCAACAGTTAATCCAGGATTAAGGCAGATTTCTGTAAATTCACCCACCCAAACCCCTCCTGAGTGTGTACTGTGTGAGATGCATTGGTCGCCAGCAGAGAAGCAGATTGCTCCCTCCGAAGCCAGTTATTTAGGTACTCTATATTAGGGATTCCTCAAGACTGCAAGAGTCCCAGAACCAAAGCCAGGACCTTGGAGAACTCTCTGGGAGCTGTGAACAGGCCAAACAAACAGCAGGGCCACAAACAGAAAATGGCTATCCTTCACTGCAAACCGCAAAAACCTTCGTTTAGTGGGGAAAAAAATATGAATGTGCAGGTAAACATCTCTGATATCCACTGATGCCAGAAAATCTCTGATGGAGAGGGGCCACCACTGACTGCACGGACTGGAACTTCTGTACATGCAGAAACTTGTTGAGGCCCCCTGAGATCCAAAATAGGGTGAATATAAGGAAGTCGGCACTGCGCTGCGCTAATCACAGACAGTGAGACATTTCCCAATCTCTGTAGCTGTGCATCGGGAAATGTCTCACTGCCAGTGATTAGCGAAGCGCAGTGCCGACTTCCTGGCAGGCTCTGCACGTGGAGTGTGCGAACACACCAGAGCTCATCCTTACCAACAACCAAGTGAAAAATCAGCTGGGGTGAAGACATGGCTGGATTCCTGGACAGGTAAGTGTCCTAACCACTTAAGGACCTTGTTGTTTACAAGTTAAAATCTGTATTTTTTGCTAGAGCCCCCAAACACATACATATATATATATATATATATATATATATATATATATATATATATATATATATATATATATATATATATATATACATATATATATATTTTTTTTTTTTGCAGAAACTCTAGAGAATAAAATGGAGATCATTGCAATATTTTATGTCACGCCATATTTGCGCAGCTCTTTTTTTTTAAAAAAAAAAGAACACAGTAAAGTTAGCCATATTTTTTTGTATAACGTGAAAGATGATGTTACACCGAGTAAATAGATACCTAACATGTCATGCTTTAAAATTGCGCACGCTCGCCAAATGTCGACAAACTACGGTACTCAAAAATCTCCATAGGCGACGCTTTAAAAATTCTTATGGGTTACCTGTTTAGAGTTACAGAGGTCTAGTGCTAGAATTATTGCTCTCGCTCTAACCTCACGTGTGGTTTGAATACCGTTTAAATATGTGCGTGCGACTTACGTATATGTATTCGCTTCTGCGCGCTAG
This sequence comes from Aquarana catesbeiana, assembly GCF_042186555.1. Taxonomy (NCBI): domain Eukaryota; kingdom Metazoa; phylum Chordata; class Amphibia; order Anura; family Ranidae; genus Aquarana; species Aquarana catesbeiana. Next base: position 262,518,417 of record NC_133327.1, on the reverse strand, counting down.
CTCGGAGGGACAGAGCGCTTTCCATTTTTTTTTCTTATTTATTTTACTTTTTATTTTTACACTGTCCCTTTAAAAAAAAAAAAATTTGATCACTTTATTCCTATTGCAATGAATGTAAACATCCCTTGTATTAGAAAAAAATTAAAAAATTGTCCCTTTAAGTTCGTTAGGCAGAAGTGACATCAGACGTCGATTCGGTCCTTCATAGGCATAGAGTCGAGTGATAGCCATCACTCAACTTTCTGCCCATCGCTCCCGAGGATCGGATCGTTTCCCCCTTTACAGATGGATCCGGTAAGTGGGGCACCTCTCCCTATAAAAGTGATCCCGTGCGAATCCGCCACCGGGACCACTTTATCGGATCCCGAAAAACGCCCACTGTGTAAAAAAATACGGGGGTTATGGCAGCATAACAACGGTATATAAGATCAAAGTAATGACGTATATACACAGTGGGCTACAGTATTTGTAGCTGCTGTTATTTGTCTCTAAAGGAGCCTGGAGTTAATATTGGCACTTGCTACAGATCGCAACCGCAGTAAGTTTTGAACGCGGTGCAGGAAACGCACACAGAGCGCGCAATTCCCACACTGCATTCTGGTGTGAACTGCCAATACAAGCATTTTACTGATAACTTATGCAGATATGTTTGTGCCAGAAAAAAAAACAATGCCTTTAGAAATAGACACCTGTACATGAGAAATATACACCTGAAAGGACAATATATCCAAACAATGCGATAGAGGTGAGTAATCAATCAGCCCCCCACCCATGCTCCAGTACAATCACTCCAATCCACACTACCATGCCATCCACACTTACTTGTGCTGGAAGTTCGGACGAATAACATAGGAATTTTCCCCACTTTCCCCCATTGTAGCGCTGAACAGCTTGTCCGTCACCATGACAACCAACCCCTTGGCGATCTCTTCCTGTCGTGTTCGATCCCAGGCTTCCGGTTGATCACTAGGGTCTGTAGCGTGAAGACATTATGTTACAGCACTACGGCAGCCATTTTGTTGAAGCCCAGCTCTTCCTGTTATTTTCCAGCAATGCTCCGTCTGTGTGAATCTGTGCAGAGCCGAACAGATCACAGGCTGTTTGTGTCGCTGAATTCTTACATCATGTTAGTGGGCTGCAGACAAGTTCATTCCTGTACTACTACTAAAGGACCTCCAATGGCTTACTATGAGCTTATATGACACATTGATCTCATTTAACCCACTTACTGCCAGACAAATTTTCTTATTTATTGACACACTTTTAGTAAAATGTAAAATAGTAAAATAATAGTAAAATAAACCAAAATTAGTGAATAATGCAATTATAGAATTATATGGATACATTCCATAAAATGGTGAAACAGTCCAAAACACCACTGTGCAATTATTTACTCTCTGTCTTTAATCTACTTTAACCACTTACCTACTGGGCACTTTCACCCCCTTCCAGCCCAGGCCAATTTTTATTGGCTTTTGCACTTTGAATACATAGTTACATAGTTACGGCCAGTTCACACCACGTGCAGCCCAGTGCGTTTTTTTTTCTACATCAAAAACGCATTGATAATAGGCTCAAAGAGGAAGTAAACCCTGATGGGTTTTACTTCCTTTTTTGTTCCCTGCAAAATAAAAGCATAATGGGCCTAGCATGCATTGCATACTAGCCCATTGTGTGACACTTACCTGCAAACGAAGCCCACGCTGTCCCTGCTGGAGGCCGCATCCATGATCACCCCTCTTCCGGCGCCGCAGAGTCCGACTCTGACTGGCCGAAGCTGCGTGACGTCACTTCTGCGCATGTGCATGGGAGCCGCCAGTTCCGGCACTCACTAGTGAAGAAACGGCACAGTATAAAGTAAATATCTCCTAAACGGCACACGTTTAGGAGATATTTATTGTACTCATAGGTACAACTTGAAAATGGAGGTTTACAACCTCTTTAAGGGCCAGTTCACACCATAGAAATGCAGTCTGGATGCGTTCCAGATGCTTTTCTGCATGCAGATTTTTGTTGCGTTTTTGATGCGTCCCAGTGCGTTTTTGGTGCAGTCCAGTGCAGTTGTTTTGTTTACACTAGAATACGTTCTTTGGGTGAGTTGCTGTGCAGAAATATTCATTTTCCTGGTTAGCACTACAACTTCATTCTGTGTGCTGTGTAAGACAATGGCTACCATGCACAAAGTGTCAACAAGCCCTTAAAAGAGAAGTATGTTGTTTTTTTTTTCTGCAGGTTTATACTTACCTAGGTCGATGCAGCATCAGTCCGATGCTGCATCTGTCCCGCGCCGTCTCTGCACTGAGAACCGAGCCACCAAACACCGCCGATGGCTCGGTTCTCACAGCTCCCCAAATGGAGAGCTGCTGCCTGTCAGTCAGCAGCTCCTGACGTAAACAGAGAGCGGACTTCAGTCCACACTCTGCTGAAAATGGGTCACAGGAGTGCAAAATGAATTGCACTCCTGTGACCCATAGGAGAAGCCCATCCAAACAAGCTCAGGCTGGACTTCTTTAATGATGAGTGTTAAGGCCACAAAAGAAAAACTAGAAAAGTGGACCATGGGATTGTCACCCCCCATCACCCATTTGTTTTTAAAATGAATTATATTTTAACCACTAGGCGTCCGCGCTATAGCCGAAAGACGGCTACAGCGCGGACTCCAATTGCCGGGAGGGCGTCCCTGGACGTCCTCCTGTTCACTTCCGCAATGCGCGCTCCCGGGAGCGCGCATCGGGGAAATTCTGCTCTGGCCGTGTCCCTTGGACACAGCCAGTCACGGATCGCCGTAAACGGCCAATCACAGCGGCCGTTTACAGCGCGATCCGAGCTTCCAATGACAGATGATCTCAAATGTAAACATATGAGATCATCTCTCATTGCCGGCTTTCTCTCCTCACACAGAGACCGTGTGTGAGGAGAGAGAGCGATCTGTGATAACTGTGAGTGCCAAGCATTTAGTGAAACACCCTACAGTGCCCATACAGTGCCACATCAGTGCCACAGTGCTTCCATCTGTCATCAGTGCCATCTGTCAGTGCCATCTGTCGTTAGTGCCACCTGTCAGTGTCACCTGCCACGTTAGTGCCACCTGTCAGTGTCACCTGCCACATCAGTGCCACCTGTCAGTGTCACCTGCCACATCAGTGCCACCTGTCAGTGTCACCTGCCACATCAGTGTCACCTGTCAGTGTCACCTGCCACATCAGTGTCACCTGTCAGTGTCACCTGCCACATCAGTGTCACCTGCCACATCAGTGTCACCTGTCAGTGTCACCTGCCACGTATCAGTGCCACGTATCAGTGCAATCTGTCAGCGCCATCTGTCGTCAGTGCCACCTGTCTGTCACCTGCCACATCAGTGTCATCAGTGTCACCAGTGTCACCTGCCACATCAGTGCCACCTGTCAGTGTCACCTGCCACATCAGTGTCACCTGTCAGTGTCACCTGCCACATCAGTGTCACCTGTCAGTGTCACCTGCCACATTAGTGCCACCTGCCACATCAGTGCCACCTGCCACATCAGTGCCACCTGCCACATCAGTGCCACCTGCCACGTATCAGTGCAATCTGTCAGTGCCATCTGTCGTCAGTGCCACCTGTCTGTCACCTGCCACATCAGTGTCATCAGTGTCACCTACCACATCAGTGTCACGTATCAGTGCCATCTATCACCAGTGCAATCTGCCAGTGTCACGTGTCATCAGTGCCACATATCTGCCATTTTTCATCACTATGTCACAAAGAGTATATTCAGCCGAGGAGGCATATAATATTCTTGCGGCCGACGAGAGCAACGGGGAGCTCTCCGCTTCAGATTCCTATTCAGATTCTGAGTCTGACGTGGACTACGAGCCTATCCTCAGCAGTGGTACACTGACAGCCTCAGAGGAGGATGAGAGTCCGCCCGCCAGACGAAGACGTACTGGTGAGGATGCAGTGCCATCCACCAGCACCGCAATGCCATCCACTATCACCACAATGCCATCCACTATCACCGCAATGCCATCCACCAGCACCGCAGTGCCATCCACCAGCACCGTAGTACCTCGACAAAGTCCACGTACCAGTGGGGTGTCACCTCAGGCCCAAAGGGTTAGGTCCCATGCCAGCCTTCCCTACTCCCTTGAGAACTCCTTATGGCTGACACCCAATTCAGGAGAAGCTATCATTCCCCCTTTTACTGCCCAGCCAGGAGTCCAGGTGGATACGGAAAATTTTTCACCATTAGATTTTTTCAACCTTATATTTACTGAGGACATGCTTGCATCGATTGTGGCCCAGTGCAATCTATATGCCCAACAATACATAGCAAGTAACCCAACGTCCTATTATGCCCGTCCCTACGAATGGAGAGCCCTAACAGTGGAGGAGTTTAGAATTTTTTTGGGCCTCACATTCTGTATGGGACTAACCAAAAAAAATGTATTACGTTCCTATTGGTCTACCCTCCCCATCCACCACATGCCCATCTTTTCCTCTGTAATGCCCAGAACCAGGTATCTCATGATTATGAGATTCCTACACTTCAATGACAATACCCAGTGCCCTCCCCGAAATGACCCACATTTTGACAAGCTATATAAAATTCGCCCACTACTAAAATATTTTTCTGATATCTTCCCCCAGTTATTTACCCCAGACCAGCACATATGTGTGGATGAGTCCCTGGTCAAATTTAGTGGCAGATTGGGCATAAAACAATTTATTCCCACCAAAAGGGCCCGCTATGGGGTGAAAATGTATAAATTATGCGACCGAGCTACAGGATATACCTATGCCTTCATGGTATACGAAGGGAAGGACACCCAGCTACATCCCCCTAATTGCCCAGAATATATCGGATCGAGTGGGAAAGTCGTGTGGGAACTCATAAACCCACTCCTGGAAAAAGGCTACCATCTATATGTGGACAATTTTTATTCTAGTCTGCCCCTGTTCCGAAATCTTCACAGACAGAAGACTCCAGCATGTGGCACCATAAGGAAGAACCGGAAGGGCTTTCCTCAAAGCCTCGTGAACAAAAAGCTAAGAAGAGGGGAAATGGCGAGCTTGAGGAATGAGGAAATTCTGGCTGTGAAGTGGAGGGACAGAAGGGACGTCTACGTGCTTTCATCAATCCACAATAACACCGTCGTGGAGATAACCAGGAGGAATGGGGTAATCCAAAAGCCCACATGCATCTTTGAATACAACAAGTATATGGGGGGTGTCGACTTCAACGACCAGATGCTCGAACCCTATCTTGCCACGAGAAGAACATACCAGTGGTATAAAAAAGTTTCAATATATTTGTTCAATTTGGCCATATATAACAGCTATGTTATTTATCATAAATCCACTGCAAGCCCCAAATCCTTCCTTGGATACCAGGAGGAAATCATCACTGCCCTTATATACCCCAACGGCCCACCAGAAACCATTCGATCCGATGTGATTAGTAGACTGTCCGAACGCCACTTTCCCGAAAAAATCCCCCCCAGACCAACAGGCCAAAAACGGCAGAAAAAATGCCGGGTGTGCTCCAAAGGAGGAGTGAGAAGAGACACTACTTTTTATTGTCCCGAATGTCCTTCCCAACCAGGCCTCTGTATAGTTAACTGTTTCCGCCGTTACCATACTTCACTAAATTATTAGTGAAGTATGGTAAACATAACCCTCACTTCCTGCCATTTACCTTCACACCCCTTATGCCTCTGCTTGCTCTGTAACTGACCCTGGCTTGTTTTTTGACCACGCTTCTGCCTACCGATTCTGTTTATATCTCTGCCTGATCTGGAACTGACCCTGGCTTGTTTTTCGACCACGCTTCTGCCTACCGATTCTGTTTATATCTCTGCCTGATCTGGAACTGACCCTGGCTTGTTTTTCGACCACGCTTCTGCCTACCGATTCTGTTCATACCTCTGCCTGATCTGGAACTGACCCTGGACTGTTTGACCATCCTTTTTGCCTGCCTCTTGGACTGATCTTGTACCCTGCTACTGGACTAGTGGGATTCATAACACAGGGGTCTCACATATGTGAGGGGCTCCAGAATTGTTTTTCTGGATGAAGAAAACGTTTTTTTTGTTTTCTCATTCCTAGATTAGGGTCTGGAGACTCGGAGGCTTCAAAGAGATTTGGGTGGGAGAAGCCTCTACCCCTGTCCCCATTCTGTCCTGAATGAGGCCCTACTTCTGCCTGCTGCCTGTAGGACCTATGCCATCATGCCTCTGCCTGTTGCATGAACTGACCACACCACATGGATGGACCATGTTCCTGCCTACTACCAGGATCAATATTTTGGCACTGCTGACAATCTCTGCCTGCACTGACCCTGGACTGTATATGGACAGTATCCCTGCCTGCTGCCTGTACTGACTATGGACAGTGTTCCTGTCTGTTGCCTGGATCAATTGCGTTCGCTTTTGCTGACCAAGTCCCTGCCTGCTGCCTGGACCAGTGCTATCCTCCTGTGGACAACTGTGCTACTAAAACCACAGGTAATCTTTTTTTTTTACTCTTTGCTCAGCAGAATGTATTTTTAGGGTGTAATTCTTGGTATGTGCATGCTATGTGTCCCTAGAACACCTGACGGTGTTCCTTGTATGTGGCCAGGCTGTGTAAAAGTCTTACACATGTGGTATCGCTATACTCAGGAGGAGTAGCAGAATGTATTTTGAGGTGTCATTTTTGCTATGTACATGCTATGTGTTGGAAATAGCTTATAAATTGACAACTTTGTGTAAAAAAAAATGCGTTTTCATTTTTTTCCACATTTTCCAAAAACTTCTGGAAAAAAATGAACCGTTCAAAAGACTCATTATGCCTCATAGATTATACGTTGGGGTGTTAGCTTTCCAAAATGGGGTCATTTTGTGGGCGTTTCCATTGTCCTGGTGCTCCAGGGCCTTCAAAAGTGTAATAGGTGGGTGAGAAATGAGATGTGTAATTTATGCTCCTAAAACCCTTGAAGGTGCTATTTCAGTATTGTGCCCCTGTATGTGGCCAGGCTGTGTAAAAGTCTTACACATGTGGTATCGCTATACTCAGGAGGAGTAGCAGAATGTATTTTGAGGTGTTATTTTTGCTATGTACATGCTATGTGTTGGAAATAGCTTATAAATGGACAACTTTGTGTAAAAAAAAAATGCGTTTTCATTTTTTTCCACATTTTCCAAAAACTTCTGGAAAAAAATGAACCGTTCAAAAGACTCATTATGCCTCATAGATTATACGTTGGGGTGTTAGCTTTCCAAAATGGGGTCATTTTGTGGGCGTTTCCATTGTCCTGGTGCTCCAGGGCCTTCAAAAGTGTAATAGGTGGGTGAGAAATGAGATGTGTAATTTATGCTCCTAAAACCCTTGAAGGTGCTATTTCAGTATTGTGCCCCTGTATGTGGCCAGGCTGTGTAAAAGTCTTACACATGTGGTATCGCTATACTCAGGAGGAGTAGCAGAATGTATTTTGAGGTGTCATTTTTGCTATGTACATGCTATGTGTTGGAAATAGCTTATAAATGGACAACTTTGTGTAAAAAAAAATGCGTTTTCATTTTTTTCCACATTTTCCAAAAACTTCTGGAAAAAAATGAACCGTTCAAAAAACTCACTATGCCTCATAGATTATACGTTGGGGTGTTAGCTTTCCAAAATGGGGTCATTTTGTGGGCGTTTCCATTGTCCTGGTGCTCCAGGGCCTTCAAAAATGTAATAGGTAGTTAACAAGTTAGATGTGTCATTTATGCTCATAGAACACTTGATGGTGCTCCCTGCATGTTGGGCCTCTCTATGTGGCTAGGCTGTGAAAAAGTCCCACACATGTGGTATTGCCATACTTAGAAGGAGTAGCAGAATGTATTTTGGGGCGTCATTTGTGGTATACACATGCCATGTGAGAGAAATAACCAATTACAATGACAATTTTATGGGAGGAAAAAAAAAAAAAAAAAAATCTTCATTTTGCAAAGAATTGTGGGAAAAAATGACAACATCAAAAACCTCACCATGCATCTTACTGAATACCTTGGAATGTCTACTTTCAAAAAAGGGGTCATTTGGGGGGTATTTGTACTGTCCTGACTTGTTCGGGTCACAAGAAATGAGATAGGCCACCAGTACATCAGGTGTGATCAATTTTTTATGTTTTGCACCACAATTTGTAGACTCTATAACTTTCACACAGACCAAATAATATCCACTAATTTTGGTTATTTTTACCAAAGATATGTAGCAGTATAAATTGTGGCCAAAATTTATGAAGAAAAATTAATAATTTGCAAAATTTTATCACAGAAACGAAGAAAAATGCGTTTTTTTTCTAAATTTTTGGTCTTTTTTCATTTATAGCGCAAAAAATAAAAAGCCCAGAGGTGATCAAATACCACCAAAAGAAAGCTCTATTTGTATGAAAAAAAGGACACAAAATTCATTTGGGTACAGTATTACATGACTGAGTAATTGTCATTCAAAGTGTGAGAGCGCTGAAAGCTGAAAATTGGTCTGGTCACGAAGGGGGTTTAAGTGCCCAGTTGTCAGGTGGTTAATAAAGGGCTATTGTGACTATTAAAGCGGAACTAAAGCCTGCAGTGCCTACCTTTCCTTCAACAGTTTGAAGTCTCTTGCCAGCATCTTCTACTTTCTTCTTCTGGGTACAGGCTGCAGCCATCTTCATTAACCACATGCCGACCAGCGCACGACGATATACGTCGGCACAATGGCACACCTGGGCAAATGGGCGTGCTCCGTGGCCGTGACCGCGGGTCCCGCAGAATCGATGTCCACCAGGTGCCCGCAATCGTGTCATGGAGCGGAAGAACGGGGAGATGCCTTTGTAAACAAGGCATTTCCCCGTTCTGCCTAGTGATACAACAGACATCACTGCACCCTGCCAGTGTCAGTTACACAGTAATCAGTGCATTTTTATAGCACTGATCGCTGTATAAATGACAATGGTCCCAAAATAGTGTCAAAAGTGTCCGATGTGTCCGATGTGTCCGCTATAATGTCGCAGTCAGAATAAAAATCACAGATCACCGCCATTACTAATAAAAAAAATATAATAATAATAAAAATGCCATAAAACTATCCCCTATTTTGTAGACGCTATAACTTTTGCGCAAACCAATCAATATACTCTTATTGCGATTTTTTTTTTACCAAAAATATGTAGAAGAATACATATCGGCCTAAACTGTGGAAGAAATTAGTTTTTTTATTTATTTATGGGGGATATTTATTATAGCAAAAAGTAAAAAATATTGCTTTTTTTCAAAATCGTCGCTGTTTTTTTGTTTATAGCGCAAAAAATAAAAAACGCAGAGGTGATCAAATACCACCAAAAGAAAGCTCTATTTGTGGGGAAAAAAGGACGTCAATTTTGTTTAAGTGCAAGTTCGCACAATTGTCAGTTAAAGCGACACAGTGCTGAATCGCAAAAAGTGCTCTGGTCAGGAAGGGGGTAAATCCTTCTGGGGTTGAAGTGGTTAAATGGCGTGGGATAACGGCATTCATGCACAGCTCAGTTTACATTCTAGAGAAGACAGTGAGCAGGAGGGTAGGCTTATTTTACTGCAAAAAGACATTGCATTTCTCTTCTGCAATAAAGAGCCTGCCTGCACTCAGCTAGGTTATCTGAGATTGAGTTCTAAATGGATAAAATAAAAAATTACTGCACTATCAAAGAACAAAAAAGCAGCTACATACAAATGTGACAAAAATTCATAAATGGAAGTGGGTAAAAATGTAGCGCTGACGAACAAATAATGTTATAAAGCTGTGCAGACATGTGAAGTACATACAGTCAGGTCCATAAATATTGGGACATCGACACAATTCTAATCTTTTTGGCTCTATACACCACCACAATAGATTTGAAATGAAATGAACAAGAGCTTTAACTGCAGATTTTCAGCTTTAATTTGAGGGTATTTACATCCAAATCAGCTGAACGGTGTAGGAATTACAACAGTTTGTATATATGCCTCTCACTTTTTAAGGGACCAAAAGTAATGGGACAATTGGCTGCTCAGCTGTTCCATGGCCAGGTGTGTGTTATTCCCTCATTATCCCATTTACAATGAGCAGATAAAAGGTCCAGAGTTCATTTCAAGTGTGCTATTTGCATTTGGAATCTGTTGCTGTCAACTTTCAATATGAGATCCAAAGAGCTGTCACTATCAGTGAAGCAAGCCATCATTAGGCTGAAATAACAAAATAAACCCATCAGAGAGATAGCAAAAACATTAGGTGTGGCCAAATCAACTGTTTGGAACATCCTTAAAAAGAAAGAATGCACCAGTGAGCTCAGCGACATCAAAAGACCCGGAAGACCACGGAAAACAACTGTGGTGGATGACCGAAGAATTCTTTCCCTGGTGAAGAAAACACCGTTCACAACAGTTGGCCAGATCAAGAACACTCTCCAGGAGGTAGGTGTATGTGTGTCAAAGTCAACAATCAAGAGAAGACTTCACCAGAGTGAATACAGAGGGTTCACCACAAGATGTAAACCATTGGTGAGCCTCAAACAGGAAGGCCAGATTAGAGATTGCCAAACATCTAAAAAACTCTTCACAGTTCTGGAACAACATCCTATGGACAGATGAAATTAAGATCAAATTGTACCAGAGTGATGGGAAGAGAAGAGTATGGAGAAGGAAAGGAACTGCTTATGATCCAAAGCATACCACCTCATCAGTGAAGCATGGTGGTGGTAGTGTCATGGCGTGGGCATGTATGGCTGCCAATGGAACTGGTTCTCTTGTATTTATTAATGATGTAACTGCTGACAAAAGCAGAAGGATGAATTCTGAAGTGTTTCAGGAAATATTATCTGCTCATATTCAGCAAAATGCTTCAGAACTCATTGGACGGCGCTTCACAGTGCAGATGGACAATGACCCGAAGCATACTGCCAGAGCAACCAAAGAGTTTTTTAAGGGAAAGAAGTGGAATGTTATGCAATGGCCAAGTCAATCACCTGTCCTGAATCCGATTGAGCATGCATTTCACTTGCTGAAGACAAAACTGAAGGGAAAATGCCCCAAGAAAAAGCAGGAACTGAAGACAGTTGCAGCAGAGGCCTGGCAGAGCATCACCAGGGATGAAACACAGCGTCTGGTGATGTCTATGCAGCAGATTTCAGGCTGTAATTGACTGCAAAGGATTTGCAACCAAGTATTAAAAAGTGAAAGTTTGATGGATGATTGTTAATCTGTCCCATTACTTTTGGCCCCTTAAAAAGTGGGAGGCACACATACAAACTGTTGTAATTCCTACACTGTTCACCTGATTTGGATGTAAATACCCTCAAATTAAAGCTTAAAGTCTGCAGTTAAAGCACATCTTGTTCGTTTCATTTCAAATCCATTGTGGTGGTCTATAGAGCCAAAAAGATTAGAATTGTGTCGATGTCCCAATATTTATGGACCTGACTGTATATATAATGCTATATAAGTGTAAATAAGTCCCAATAATAAACACAGATCAATATTGAATCAAAAATAGGTCAATCCCAAAGGGTAATGGGTACACCACAAGTGAAGGAATGTTCATGGAGGGAGTCAAGGGCACCACAAATTGGGATTTTCTTCTTTTAAGGAGTCAGGAACACCAGGTATGTCATTATCGGCAAATACCACAGAAGAAAGTAAATGGGTACTCTTACCGGAACCAGTGGACCTGGATGTCAGCGGCACCAGGTCAAACAGGCATGGATAACGGACGTCTCAGTGTAACAGGAGCGATCCAAAGGAATCCTGTAGTATCCAGCAAGGAGATTGGAACAGACACCGATATCCACGATGATCCGGTGTTCTCCCAATATAATTAGAACAACAGAGCTGAACCATGGACCATGGATGGCCAAATGAGTGGATCAAGCAGACTCCTTGTACTGCAGCCTGCTCGTAACTACAGGACTGGGCGGTATAGGCCTGGTTTGAGATTGAGTTCTGCTTTAAAGCAGAACTTAATCATGCTGCTGGTCTCCTTCAGGTATTTGGGAGCTGGCTGGGACTGGCAGCACATCTGTGCACTTGCGGTGGTGTCTGCTCATGTGCACAAGTTCCACCAGCTTCTACTAAATGGGCACTTTAGCATCTGGTAGCATGTTTCCATGTATGAAAATCAGCTGTATGTGCACAGATGCACCACAATGTTGCAGCTTAATAGCACACTGCCTCCAGGGATAGCTGTGACATAGCAATCCCAGGAGGCAGTGGGTGGGCATACCTCCTATCTCCATCCCAGATTCCGTAATACTGTCCCAGGATTTCAACTAAATTCTGGTGTTCTGTGGCTCTAGGTGAATTCGGGTACCCACTGTTGTAACGAATTTTGACACTTTGTTCTATTTAGTTACATCATTCCAGGGGTGCGCTAGCACCAGGCAGGCTTCCAGGGAACCTACCCTGAATCTCCTCTAAGTTGCTTAAGGTCCCAATATTTGCAATCACCCACTCTTTGGCAGCTGGGATCTCTCCCCACCAGCTGCCTATCTCAATGGTACATGTCAGAGCAAAGGGAAGCTTCCCCTAGGCCCCTTCTTGGCTCTGACATGTATCATGTATAACAGGAGGAGGAGACAGGAGGAGGGTCATACCCCCCCGCAGTGAGCCGCAGTGTATCTGAGGTCTGTAAGTATATGAGGGAGTGGGCGCCCCCACTGCAAGGGTTACTCGCACATTTAGGTCTAGGGGACATAGAAAAGAAGATCTGCTCTTACCTGATCCTTTACTCCTCCGTGCTGCTAGATCAGTCCCTGCAGCATGTTCTCCCCTGAGCTCAGGTGGTCTAAGGTCCTGATGTCATCAACACTAATGCAGGGTTCATAGGTTCATAGCCCTGCTTTGGATATAATGACATCAAGGGACAGTCCACTGAGAAAGTGCAGGAGCATCATCTGCTCAGGGAGTAGAGAACCAGGCAAGCTAAAAATGTTGTTTATAATGAAATGGTCTACTCGAATGGATTGCGGAACTCTGGAGTAACATGAATCCTTTCTAGTGGTCAAATTTTCAGCAGTTGGTTGTTGTTGACAGTTACATATAGGCATTGCACATAGTCATGACATGTTACCATTTCACAGGCGGGGTTTAGATCTCAGTATTACTTCTTATCTATCTTATGTGTGGATACCGCACAATACTTCTGCTCTTGTTCACAAAGCTGTCATTCTATTTTGGACTCACCTTGAGGGGAATTTACCAAGTCTGGAGCAGCTGTGCATTGCAACCAATCAGCTTCTAGCTTTCATTTTTAACACTTAAAGTGGAATTTCACTCTCCCACTCTGTCACTTTTCTTAGCTAACCACACCCTCCTGCCTGCATGCCTGAGCTAAGGACAGATGGATTCCAGGAAGTAAATGCTACATGAATCATATGCCTTTACTCAAGATGGCCATAAAAGCTAGAGGGGTGTTTTTCAAAGTGATTTCTCAGCAAAATAAAGCATGGGGACCTGAATGGATGAGTGAGTTTGTTTTGATTATTAAAAAGGAATAAAGTAGAGTTTAGAGAGTTTGTGGTGCTCAGATGCCATGTAGCATACCTCCCAACTTTTTGAGATGGGAATGAGGGACACCTATTGTCAAAAGTATGCAGGCATAGGACACACCCCGTGTTAAGCCCCTTTAACCACTTCAAGACCGCCGCACGACGATGTACGTCCAAACTTTGAACGGGGATATCGTTGTTATGGCAGCAGCTAGCTGCCATAACCCCGGTATCCCTGTTTTTGTGCGGCGGCCGGCTTTCCGATAAAAGTGGTCCCTGCGGCGGATTCGCCGCGAGATCACTTTTATCGGTGGCGGGAGAGGGCCCCCCCCCGCCGCGATCCGGTGCCCTCCGCCGCTTACCGGAGCCGTCGGTAGCAGCGGAGGCGTTCGCGTCCTCCTCCGTGGTGTGTCTGGAGACGAGTGAGGCTAAGATGGCGCCCACTCGTCTCCATGACACTGCTGGGCAGAAGCAACGTCAAAATGTCACTTCCGTCCACGCCTCTTAAAGGCATATTTTTTCAAATGTCATTTTTCTAAATGACTTTTTCTTTTTTTATTGCATTTTAGTGTAAATATGAGATCTGAGGTCTTTTTGACCCCAGATCTCATATTTAAGAGGTCCTGCCATGCTTTTTTCTATGTTGTTTACATTCCTTGTAATAGGAATAAAAGTGACACCATTTTATTTTTTTAAACAGTGTAAAAATAAATAAAATATTGTAAAATAAATAATAAAAATAAAAAAAAATTTTTTTAAAACCCCCCTGTCCCGACTAGCTCGCGCGCAGAAGCGAACGCATACGCGAGTAGCGCCCGCATATGAAAATGGTGGTCAAACCACACATGTGAGGTATCGCCGCGACCGGTAGAGCGAGAGCAATAATTCTAGCCCTAGACCTCCTCTATACCGCAAAATATGCAACCTGTAGAATTTTTTAAACATCGCCTATGGAGATTTTTGAGGATAAAAGTTTGACGCCATTCCACGAGCGGGCGCAATTTTCAAGCGTGACATGTTGGGTATCAATTTACTTGGCGTAACATTATATTTCACAATATAAAAAAAAATTGGGCTACTGTTGTCTTATTTTTTTATTCAAAAAAGTGAATTTTTTCCAAAAAAAGTGCGCTTTTAGGACCGCTGCGCAAATACGGTGCAAAAAAAGTATTGCAATGACCGCCATTTTATTCTCTAGGGTGTTAGAAGAAAAACCATATATAATATTTGGGGGTTCTAAGTAATTTTCTAGCAGAAAAACCTGTTTTAAACATGTAAACACCTAAAATCCAAAACGAGGCTGGTCCTTAAGTGGTTAAAGGAGAATTATACAAAAAAACAAGATTGGGTAAACCCACAAGTGCTTTTTTTGCCACTACTATTCCTTTATGTTGGCTTTTGGAATTTACAAATGCAGCAATTTGGAAATCAGATGAAAGGTTTAGCGCTGGAAAACACTTTTTGATAGATAAAAAGTGCATTTTATATACATCTATATAGATCAGACCAAAATAAGGGACAAATGAGGAGGAATCAGGGACAGTCCCTCAAAATCAGGGACAGTTGGAAGCTATGCATGTAGTTCCACTTTACCTGAACAAGCTGAAGATATAGGCTGACTGAGTATTGCAAACAGCTGCTCCAGATTTAGATGTATGGACTTTGCACAGTACCTGTTCCCATATTCTGTATCCTGCGTGTAATTCTGGTTACCTATTCTTATTCTTTATATAGGCATGCTGCACAGTAGTGCTTCTCTTGGTCTTTATGCTATAGTGTAATTTTGTGAGGAGGATTAAAGGGGTTGTAAAGGTTCGTTTTTTTTGTTTTTTTTATAACAAACATGTCAAACTTACCTCCTCTGTGCAAGGATTTTGCACAAAGCAGCCCCGATCCTCATCTTCTGGGGTCTCCCAGCGGTGCTCCTGGCTCCTCCTCTTCTCGAGTGCCCCCACAGAGAAGCGCTTTCCATGGGGGGCACTCGTGTGGGCACACTCCTGAGTCCTGCTGCTGCATCCATTGACACAGACAGCCGGACTCGTCCCCGCCCCCGGCTCCTGTTTCATTGGATTTGATTGATAGCAGCAGGAGCTGCTGTGCTCGTCCCCATCGACGATACGATCGGGTTCAGGTAAGTAAAAGGGGGGCTCTGGGGGGGCTGCTGCACTACAGAAGATTTTTCACCTTAATGCACCTTTACAACCCCTTTAATCAAAACTGAAGCAGACAGAATCTGGAGCAGCTGTGCATGGCAACCAATCTGCTTCTTGCTTTTTATTTACCAAGCCTAACTGAACAAGCTGAAGGTAGAAGCTGATTGGTTGATATGCACAGCTGCTCCAGATTGTGGATGTTGCAGTTTTGATAAATGCACCCTTATGTGCCTATGTGCCTGTGCTTATCTGTATATATGGATACTCTTTCTCCTTCTTCACAATACAATTTGATACAAAAAGAGTTAGTTCTGTACAATATGTATGTTCTGTATGCTATAGTCAGTGTAATTGTGTATCTGTTCTTGATCTGTATATATAGATACTGCACAGTAATGTTTCTCATGTTCTGTATGCCAAGTGTAATTCTCAGTATCTTTTCTCATTTTGCATTTAAGAATGCTGTACAATAGCACATCTCTTGCTCTGCATTCTGGGCTTAATTATCATTATCTCTTTGTATTTATGGATACTGCACAGCAATACTTTTCTAGTTGGAGGTAATTCTTGGAATTCGTCCCATTCTTTTTGTAGGAATCCCACATACTGGTAACCATTCACAGATCAGCACTCACCTTACTTAGGTCAAAAAGTGCCTCATTCATTACATTTGTCACAGTCCAATCAGAACATGCTGTAGTGGGTGGTGCACCAAACACCACATTTTATCCTACCCTGCAAAAGTATTTTAGACTATTGGTAACTTTTTAAATAGTTCACACATGATAAAAAAACACTTAAAGTATAACTAAAAGCAAAACTTGCTTTTTCTTTAGTTTTGAAAAGAGCGGAGACTGAGAGGGATTAAAATATCTGGCAGTTTTAACTGCTGTCTATGCCCCTTTAGGGAGATTCAAACTCTCTATTTTCCAAAGTAAAAGAAAATCCCACATTGTGGAGTGTCACAGAACAGTAATCAAGGGGAAATATTCAAATGGGGATGCTAGTCCTGGTGATCCTGGTGACAACCAGGGATTTCTTCACTTTAGAGAGATTTCCTATCACTTCCTGTTTTGGCTAAGGGACAGGAAGTGAAGGGAATATTCCCAATGGGACACAGGTGGCTTAACCCCTTCCCGCCGACCGTACGCAGATATGCGTACTCGGCTTTCCGGGATTATACCGGGATGATGCCCGCAGCTACAGGCATCATCCCGGTACCGTTGTTTACAGCGGGCGATCGGCTACCCGTGTATAACAACCGATGCGGCTAAAAGCCGCTCGGTTGTTATACCGGAGGAGCGGGAGGGTACATCCCCCCCCTCCCGCCGCCTCCCGCCGATGTTACCGGGCCTCCGGTGCGATCGGGAGGCCCAGTGTCCATTCGACTGCCTTCAGCGGCTGGGGGCGGGCTGGAACGAAGCTGTGAGCGGCTTCGTTCCAGCCTTCTCGTTGTAAGATGTCACTTCCTGTTTACTCGGCTGCCAATGGCGCCGAATTTAAAAAAGTACACAGTATTCAGAATCGCCGTTTTCGGCGATCTGAATACTTTGAAGTGTAAAGGAGGGATGGGGGGTCTTTTAGACCCCCCATCCCTCCATAAAGAGTACCTGTCACCACCTATTACTGTCACAAGGGATGTTTACATTCCTTGTGACAGCAATAAAAGTAAAAAAAAAAATAAAAAATTTTTAAACACAATTTATAAAGTAAAAAAATAAATAAAATAAATTTAAAAAAAAAATTTTTTTTAAAGTGCCCCTGTCCCCGTGAGCTCGCGCAGCGAAGAAAACGCATACGGAAGTGGCGCCCGCATATGTAAACGGTGTTCAAACCACACATGTGAGGTATCGCCGCGATCGTCAGAGCGAGAGCAATAATTCTAGCTCTAGACCTCCTCTGTAACTCAAACCTGGTAACCGTAAAAAATGTTTAAAGCGTCGCCTATGGAAATTCATAGGTACCGTAGTTTGTCGCCATTCCATGAGTGCGTGCAATTATAAAGGGTGACATGTTTGGTATCTATTTACTCGGCGTAACATCATCTTTCACATTATACAAAAGTAACTTTACTGTTTGGATTTTTTAAAATTCATGAAAGTGTCACTTTTCCAAAAATTTGCGTTTAAAACACCGCTGCACAAATACCGTGTGATAAAAAATATTGCGACAATCGCCATTTTATTCTCTAGATTCTCTGCTAAAAAAATATATATAATGTTTGGGAACTCTAAGTAATTTTCTAGCAAAAAATACGGATTTTAACTTGTAAACACCAAATTTCAAAAATAGGCTTAGTCATGAAAGGGATAAAAACTGTCAGGAGTTATAACCCTCCCTTACTCTAGCCAAAATGCAGAAAATAGAAAATTGTATCATACTGTAACTTTCCTTTCCTGGTGCCTATCCATGGCAGCACACATGTGGTAGTTGCCCCGCCTACTTCCACTCACAGGACCAGTGTATAGCTATAGAGTTAACACCCACACAATAGCCCATTCCCTGTACATCGCTAGGAACGAACTGGGTGGGTTCATTAAGCTGCCATGGATAGGCATCAGGAAAGAAATATTACGCTAAGTATGATACAATTTTCTGCTTTCCTGGTTCCTCCATAGCAGCATACATGTGATAGATCAATGGCTAGCTACCAAGGTGGGAAACCTCAGCAAATCCTAGCATATAAAAAGTGAGTAAGCAACCGGCTCACTGGTAAGCAACCGCTGAGACCACCGCCTGTGGAAGGGAATTCCACATCCTTGCCGCTCTTATGCCGCGTACACACGATCCGACATTCCGACAACAAAATCCTGGATTTATTTCCGACGGATGTTGGCTCAAACTTGTCTTGCATACACATGGTCACACAAATGTTGTCAGAAATTCCGAACGTCAAGAACGCGGTGACATACAACACGTACGGCGAGCCGAGAAAAATAAAATTCAATAGCCAGTGCGGCTCTTCTGCTTGATTCCGAGCATGCGTGGAATTTTGTGCGTCGGAATTGTGTACACACGATCAGAATTTCCGACAAGGGATTTTGTTGTCGGAAAATTTGAGAACCAGCTCCCAAATTTTTGTTGTCGGAAATTCCGACAAAATATGTCCTATGGAGCCTACACACGGTCGGAATTTCCGACAACAAGCTCCCATCGAACATTTGTTGTCGGAAATTCCGATCGTGTGTACGCGGCATTACAGTAAATAACCCTCTACGTAGTTTAAGGTTAAACCTCTTTTCTTCTAATTTTAATGAGTGGCAACATGTCTTGCTAAGCTCCCTTCCGCAAAAAAGTTTTATCCCTATTGTGGGGTGACCAGTATGGTATTTGTAAATTGAAATCATATCCTCTCGCAAGCGTCTCTTCTCCAAAGAGAAAAAGTTCAGTGCTCACAACCTTTTTTCATAACTAATGTCCTCCAGACCCTTTATTAGCTTTGTTGCCCTTCTTTGTACTCGCTCCATTTCCAGTACATCCTTCCTGAGGACTGGTGCCCAGAACTGGACAGCATACTCCAGGTGCGGCCGTACCAGAGTCTTGTAGAATGGGAGAATTATTGCTTTATCCCTGGAGTTAATCCTTTTTTTAATGCATTCCAATATTATGTCTGCTTTGTTATCAGCAGCTTTGCATTGCATGCCATTGCTGAGCCTATCATCTACTAGGACCCCCAAGTTCTTTTCCATCCTAGAATCCCCCAGAGGTTCTCCCCCTAGTGTAGAGATTGCATTCATATTTTTGCCACCCAAGTGCATTATTTTACAATTTTCTACATTAAACCTCATTTGCCATGTAGTTGTCAACTCCATTAATTTTTTAAGATCTTCTTGCAAGGTTTCCACATCCTGCGAAGAAGTTATTGCCCTGCTTAGCTTAGTATCGTCTGCAAATACAGAGATTGAACTGTTTACCCCATCCTCCAGGTAATTTATGAACAAATTAAAGAGGATCGGTCCCAGCACAGAACCCTGTGTAACCCCACCTCCCACCCCTGACCATTCTGAGTATTCCCCATTTATCACCACCCTCTGAACTTGCCCTTGTAGCCAGTTTTCAATCCATGTACTCACCCTATGATACATGCCAACGGACCTTATTTTGTACAGTAAACGTTTATGGGAACTGTGTCAAATGCTTTTTCAAAATTCAGATACACCACGTCTACGGGCCTTCCTTTATCTAGATAGCAACTCACCTTCTAATAGAAGGTTAATAGATTGGTTTGGCAAGAACGATTCTTCATGAATCCATGCTGATTTCGCTAATGATACAGTTTTCATTACTAAAATCTTGTATGTAGTCCCTTGTCCCCTCCAAGAGCTTGCATACTATTGATGTTAATCTAACTGGTCTGTAATTCCCAGGGATGTATTTTAGACCCTTTTTAAATATTGGTGCTACATTGGCTTTTCTCCAATCTGCTGGTACCATTCCAGTCAGTAGACTGTCAGTAAAATTTAGGAGCAATCACTTAACTGAGTTCCCTAAGTACCCTTGGGTGCAAGCCATCTGGTCCCAGTGATTTATTAATGTTAAGTTTCCCAAATCTAATTCTGTCCTCTGTTAGCCATGAGGGTGGTTCCTGTGATGTGTCACGAGGATAAACACTACAGTTTTGGTTACTGAAGCCCCCCGATTCCCTTGTAAAGACTCAGGAAAAGAATAAATTCAATACCTTCGCCATCTCCCCATCCTTTGTAACCAGATGTCCTTCCTCATTCTTTATGGGGCCAATATGGTCTGTCCTCCCTTTTTTACTGTTTACATACGTAAAGAATTTCTTGGGATTTTTGCTCTTCTCCGTTATGTGTCTATTATGTTCTATCTTCGCACCCTTACAATTCTTGTTGCATTCTTTATAAAGTTTGAATGCTGATGATGATCCCTCAACCTTGTATTTTTTGAAGGCCTTCTCTTTTGCTTTTATATGCATTTTTACATTGGAGTTAAGCCATCCAGGACTTTTGTTCGCTCTTTTAAATTTTTTACCCAATGGGATGCACTTGCTAATGCCCTTATTTAATATGCTCTTAAAGCGAACCCATCTCTCCTCTGTGTTCTCTGTTCTTAAGATTTTATCCCAATTTATAGCTTTTAGCAAGGTTCGTAGTTTAGGGAAGTTGGCTCTTTTGAAATTCAGTGTCTTTGTATTTCCCTTATGTTTCCTATTTGTGTGATTTATATTGAAGCCAATTGACCTGTGATCGCTGTTTCCTAAATTGGCCCGTATTTCCACATCCGTGATCAGGTCTGTATTGTTGGTAATCAGTAGATCTAGCGCTTTATTTCAAGTTGGTGCGTCTACCATCTGACCCATGAAACTGTCCTGCAAGACATTTAGGAACTGGCGAGCCTTAGATAAATGCACGGTTCCCTCCGCCCAGTCTATGTCTGGATAATTAAAATCCCCCATTATGATAAGACTTCCCATCCTTGCTGCTAATCCAAATTGTGATAGGAGGTCCGCCTCCCCCTCCTCCCTTAGGTTAGGGGGCCTATAGCATACTCCCAGTATTATTTTACCCTTAGCTTCATCCCTTTGGAGCTCTACCCATAAGGATTCCACCTCCTCCCCAGCTCCCTTAGTGATGTAATCTCTCACATTCACTTGTACATTATTCTTGATATATAGGTATACCCCTCCCCCTTTTTTACCCTCTCTATCCCTGCGATAAAGGGTATACCCTTGAATGGTTGCCAGCCAATCATGAGAGCTGTTGAACCAAGTCTCTGAAATTCCCACAAAATTCAAATCCTCCTCGTACAACAGTATCTCTAGTTCACCCATCTTGTCTGGCAGGCTCCTGGCATTGGTGAACATGCCACGTAGTTTAGATTGGTCGCATACTGTTCTCTTATTGGGTGTTCCGAGATTGCAACTAGGACTTGTTACTATACTTACCTTGGGTTTATGTGCTTTAGTCAACATACCACTAATGCCCCCAATACTACCCTCTGGACTATGTTCTGCGCTGACTATCTCTACATCTTGACCCCCCCGTCGCCTAGTTTAAAAACCCCTCTAACTTTTTGGACATCTTTACTACCAGCAGATCTGCACCCTCCTCATTTAGGTGCAGTCCGTCCCTTCTATAGTACTGCTGACCGACTGAGAAGTCGGCCCAGTCCTCTAGGAACCCAAACCCCTCCTTACTATACCAGCTCCCCAGCCACTTGATTACTTCCCTAATCTCCGTCTGCCTTTCTGGTGAGGCTCAATGTACCGGTAGTATTCCTGAGAATACTACCTTGGAGGTCCTTTTCCTCAATTTAGCTCCCTAAAATCCCTAAAGTCCCTAAAATCATTCTTTAAGGAACTAGGTATAGCTGTTATGACTTGCTATTGACTGTTTGCAAGTGTGCTATCATTGATCTGGATTTATTGAAGGAGTACTTCACCTAAAGTCGGTCAATCCCAATCCCACTATGGGATAGGCAAACAAATGCCCACAGGCCCTTGATGCCATAACAGCAAAGCTGTGACCTCCCTGCAGCTCAATAAGCCTCTCCAAGAATTCTTATATCATAAGCTGGCTTCAGATCAGGCCGAATGTCCACCCGGTAGAAAAACAATTGAGCACCAACCGCAATACCCTCCCCATCTGCACCAACATCCAAATCCTCAGGACAGGCCCCCAGAGGAAACCCCCCTTAAGGGGCCTGCCTTATAAGCCCATACCAAAAATGCTAGCGCAGATGGAAAAAGGACAATGGACAGCATCCAAATGCTTCCAAGCAAGTGCACTAATCTGGCTACAATCACCTCAAACCCCTGGTAGAACACAGGGGAAGTGAGGATAGGTCGCTGCCTTGCCAATCTGAGAAACAGTAGTCGGCAGCCAAAAGCTCAGAACGCACTCATAGATTTAGTAGAATGTATTTTGTCAGGATAGGATGGGACCTGAACCCTAGACCATGGAGTTGGTTGATGGTCTGCTGAATCGACTTGACATGATGAAGCTACGTATAAATCGACACATCAGTACCAGGTCCATCTTGAAAAACATGATGAAAGTAAAGGTTGAGAGATTCACTTTCCATCCTGACCACATCCAACCAAAAGATGGAAACTTCCTTTGGGTGAACTAGAGCCAGACCAAAGAAATGAATAAGAATGACCTTGAGGAGACAGCTAGAAACTACCCCAAGCAAGATGGAGAACTGGGTTTCTAACAACATTGTCTTAAGCAGCTCAGTTTCAGGGTCTTGGCAATCTTCTTATAGCCTAGGCCATCTTTATGTAGAGCAACAATTCTTTTTTTCAGATCCTCAGAGAGCTCTTTACCATGAGGTGCCATGTTGAACTTCTAGTGACCAGTATGAGAGAGTGAGAGCGATAACACCAAATTTAACACACCTGCACCTCATTCACACCTGAGACCGTGTAACACTAAGGAGTCACATGACACCAGGAAGGAAAAATGGCTAATTGGGCCCAATTTGGACATTTTCACTTAGGGGTGTACTATTTGTTGCCAGCAGTTTCAACATTAATTGCTGTGGGAGTTATTTTGAGGGGACAGTAAATTTACACTGTTATACAAGCTGTACACTCACTACTTTACATTGTAGCAAAGTGTCATTTCTTCAGTGTTGTCACATGAAAAGATATAATAAAATATTTACAAAAATGTGAGGGGTGTACTCACTTTTGTGAGATACTGTATATTACTGTACTTTTTTTTTTAGTACTGTATTATTGAACACAGCTGTTATAGTTATTTTTAACTACAGCACTGTTAAAAAATATTTTGAGTGAAAATATCATTGTCATTTTTTTAACGGGGTACATAAGAGGCCAGGGAGAGTAGTAGAGAACACCAAGTGAAGTGGATGCAGCCCCTCTCAGATTAGGTCTTGAGATCCTAATGCACATATTAAAAACAACCTCAAGAAGGCGCCTCCATCTAGGTGTAGCGATTTATTAAAAAGAATAAAAGACAATAAGAAGCACTCACTAGTTAAAAGTGGATCAAGGCTTGTCATAAACCCATGTAGACCTCCATAGGATCATTGTGAGGCTGCAGAGCTCTGCAGGCATGTGGCTGGCTGAAGCAGGGTTATTGATTGAAGTACAGCTATCAGACTTCAGGCTGGAACATAAGCAACAGCAGCTTCCAGAAGTAGCAAGATGGCTGCAGCTCCAAACAGCACCACTCTCGGGTAGGTGATGACAGGAAGTGAAGGCGATGTGGCTACATGTTTCAGGGCAGACAAGAGCGCCCCTTTATCAAACCATAGGAAGGAGATTGTCCAAAGGACAAGTCTTTATATAATGTAAGGAGAGGTAGGGGCGGAGTAGGAGGCCAGTACTATTAACTCTTGTTTAACCAAACTATTGCTAGACAATGCATGGAAAGGAAAGTACAAGGGGACACATAAGGCTATATAATTTTATTGAATTGCAGAACAATGGTAATCTGTATGTAAACTACAATGGAAATAGTGGGAATGCTTATATGGTGTGCGAAACAGTCCAGTACAGAAACAAAAAAATCATATGGGGGTATCGATTTCTTGTCAGATTGTAGCACAATGGGAATTTTCATGTAAAATAAGGTGGAGAAGCTGGAGATGGAGATGCTAGGTGGAGATGCTATTTTACATAATGGTAATGGAGAGATTGTTTACGGTTTATTTACTTGTATGTGGTATGTAAGGCTGTCAGAAGCAACCCATAGAGAAATGGTAAAATTTAAATGAGATTGGGATGGAGTGAAATGCCAGTGGAGTGTTACATTGTTATATTTAGTTCTAATTTTTAATTGAGGCCATGGGAGCTCAGAGAATTCAGGGTAGAAATACAGAATGTTTCACGTGTTTTGCAGAGCCTATTGAATTGGTACAATTCGATGGAATACTTTCTAGAACCCACACTCTAATGCCCCGTACACACGGTCGGACTTTGTTCAGACATTCCGACAACAAAATCCTAGGATTTTTTCTGACAGATGTTGGCTCAAACTTGTCTTGCATACACACGGTCACACAAAGTTGTCAGAAAATCTGATCGTTTTAAACGCGGTGACGTAAAACATGTACGTCGGGACTATAAACGGGGCAGTGGCCAATAGCTTTCATCTCTTTATTTATTCTGAGCATGCGTGGCACTTTGTCCGTCGGATTTGTGTACACATGATCGGAATTTCCGACAACGGATTTTGTTGTCGGAAAATTTTATCTCCTGCTCTCCAACTTTGTGTGTCGGAAAATCCGATGGAAAATGTCCGATGGAGCCCACACACGGTCGGAATTTCCGACAACACGCTCCGATGGGACATTTTCCATCGGAAAATCCGACCGTGTGTACGGGGCATAAGACCTTGGGTGGATTGCTCATGGACCTCCTTGAAGTGTCTGGGTACACTGTAGTTGGTGGAGCCTTGCTCTTGACTGACTCTTCCCCAACAGGTGGGTGGCCAGACGGACACGTGGGGTGTAATCCTTTTGGGGGGGTTTCACCCTCCATATGGAGGCACCATACCTGCTGGGCATTGTGGGGGGTCGCTGCCCTTCCTTCTTTCCATCTGTTCCTTTGGTACCCCTTTCCAACATGGGGGGCTTCTGCCCCCATTGAGGTTGATCATGTGGGTGGTTGCTCCCTGCTATGGTACCTACGGTTGCCATTGGTCCTCCTCAGGTATCAGGAATACCATCTCTTCTGGTGTATCCCCCAAGCAAAGAGAGATTTTCCAAGATGGTGGTTTGGGTGCCGCTGTGCATTTGCGTGGTGTCACTTTTGGGCTGCAGGCCCACGCATCTTGGTGGCCTGGTGGCGTCATTAGCGTCCACGTCCCAACCGGCAGGCCGGGGGGAACAGATATTGCGGTGCTGGTGACGGTGACTTGCACCTGCAGAAGCTAAGGTGTCCCAACATGGCTGTTTTCCAATGGTGAGTTAGACCTGGGAGGGGAGTAATTTATTTGAACTGTTGTTCTTTGTGGGTAACTTTTGCTCGGCACTAATACCTAGCTGATTTTTATCTGTTTAGACTATTGGTGTTCCAAGTTGTGGTCCATACCCCCTGACTCTTCATCTGTCCTCTTGCATTCCACTGGGTATTTGCAATCTGTGAAATAATTGAAAGGTATGATTAAGTTCATTTTTCTTTTGGGAAGGCTGGTCCAAGATGACATTCCCCATTTATTGGAGACTACTTGTTTGAATTCTTCATTTTTTCTTTTATTTTCTCTTAATTTTCAGAAAGGTCCCTGCTTTATATTGTCCCCCCTATGGCTCACTAATATCTCTGGGGTTGGCCTGGTAAGTGTATGGGTTCAAGTGGCTTCCTGTGATTGCTGGCCAATTACATTCTTGGATATCTATGGAGAGGTGCCCTCCAGTGGATTTATTTTACAATGTTGGTGGTACATCTATGTAGTTATTTGCATTGTACTTTATGTAATCCAAAGTAATATGCTGTTTGTTCACAATTTCAGTCATGTTGAAATTTGTAATTTATTGTAAATTGTTTGCTCTCAATTCTAGGTGTGGCAATATTTAGTGCTTTGAAGCTCCTGAAGAAGCCTATTTAGTCGAAACATGTCGAGCGAAGAGCAATTGTCAACTGCATATGAAATTCTACTTGGATATTCCTTGTTGGTTTTAATTATCTAACAGTACCATTAAAGTCCCATCATCCACAATGCAATATTACATATTTTCTGTCATCTTCACAGAGAGAGAGTATACAGTTACTTTTTTTTTTTTCATCTAACAAAAGGTATTTATTTTGCAGAATTGGTATACAGTACATACATTGTCATCATTGCAATACAGGTTAGTATCATGCATCTCAACCACTGTAATAAACAACACCATAGCATCTTCAGCAATTTACATTTTCCCTCATTGTTCCTCATAAACCCTTGCTCACCCAACATTGATTCCCAATTGTCTGTCCGCTACCAGATCCACCGGTGCTAGTCCCGGTACATCTAGCCACAATTCCCATATTCTCTCAAATTTGGATGTACTTCCCCTGTGCTGGTAAATAAGCTTCTCCATTCTTAACATTGCGCCAATGTTAGCAATCCATTCCTTTATGGTCGGGGGATCCTCAGATTTCCAATGTGTCATAATTAGTTTCCGAGCCTGGAATAAGACTCTGTGGATAGCCTCTCTAATGTGCACTTCCCACTCATGGTCTTCCAGTGCACCCAGGAGACATGCTCTCGGGTCCTATGGAAGAGACACTTTAAATACGGAGTTGACCATAGTCACTACTCCTGCCCAGTATGTGTGTAGTTTGGGACAGCGCCATAGTAGGTGTATGAGGTCCCCATGGTCTTGTTTACATCTTGTACATGTTGAGTCAGATTGTAGGTTCATCAAATGGAGTCTATGGGGGTATAGTAAATTTGCAACAGGATATATAACTGGGTATTTGGGATACATTCGCCTATAAAATCTCCTCCCATTGTTTCCCATCTAACTGTCCAATGTCTGCCTCCCATTTCTCCCTTACTTTCAGAGGGTGCTGCTTCAGAACGGATTGTAACAGTATAGCATAGCATTGGGAAATAAATCTTTTAGATGAAACAGCATCCCTAGTGAGGCTAAACACTGGGGTCAGGGATAGGTGCCACTCCAAAGACCAGCCTTGCGCCGCAACTGCGTGACTGAGTTGTAAGTAGTGGAAATGCATTGAGGACGGTAGGTTATATGTCTCCTTCTGGTCGGTATTGGTCCGTAGCACCTAATTATAGAAAATTTGCATAAGATGGGTAACCCCATATGCTTTCCACCTAGCTCCAGATTGCAGTTTGGCCAATTCAGTGTAAGTATCGTTGTGCCAGATAGGACTGTAATCAGTATAGCCATCTGCCTTCTGGAGATATTTGGATCTATTCCATACCTTCTAAACTAGACTAAAGGTTGGGTACTTTTTATGTGGTTTAGCGAAGGCTAGAGCCTCCAAAGCCATGGGAATTGGTCCTCTGTGTACAGTGTGGAGCATCAATGTCTGCGAAGAGCTTTGAGACTCAGTCTCTGCCTCCCCCGCAGTTCCAAACGTGCCAATATATTTAGGTGAATGTAGTCCCTCGGCCTAGATGTGACCTGAATCCCCAAGTATTTAAAGGAGGTGGTAATGGGTATAGGACATGAGGAAGTCACAGACTGTGTGTCATCCCCGTCCAGTGGAGTAGAGTAGAACAGATTTTGACCAGTTTATATGTAAACCGGAAAATCCATCAAATTTAGTTATGGTCGACATGGCATTACGCAAGGAAAAGTCAGTGTCTCCCAGCATAAGCAAGGTATCGTCCGCGTACAACATTACCTTTTCCTGCATATTACCAAAGCAGAAACCTGTAATACGCTGATTAGCCCTAATCTCCACTGCCAATGGTTCAATAGCCAGAGCAAAAAGGAGGAGGTATAGTGGGCATCTCTGCCTAGTTCCCCTCCTTAATGCAAAGTCATGAGACAAGGTACCGAATGCCCGAATAGCAGCCTGTGGTTGACTATAGAGAAGCCGTACCCATGAAATATAATTAGGGCCAAACCCAAACCTCTTCAATACCGCCCCCAGATAGTTCCAATCTATACTATCAAACGCCATTGTGGCGTCCAATCATAGTAACGCCCTACTACCCATGTTATCCACCTGGGACTGAATATTTAGGAATAGCTGTCTCAGGTTAATGGCCGTGGATTTATTGGGCATGAAGCCAGCCTGGTCATCATGCACAATAGATGCTATTACGCCATTTAGCGTAATAACACCATTTAACACCTTCGCCTGGATCTTGACGTCGCTCTGTAGCAACGAGATCAGGCGGTATGCCCCTGGATCTACCGAGTCCATACCAGGTTTGAGCAATAGAATGATGTTCGCTTTTGACATTGGGGGTGGGAGGACCCCTCTTTCCCTGGACTCATTGAAAACTTTTAGCAGGCGCGGTAGTAGTTTGTCGGAGTATTATTTATATACTTCTATGGGGATCCCATCCTCCCCCAGAGCTTTGCAGTTGGGGAAGGAGCCAACTGCAACCTGTAGCTCTTCTATAGTGAGTGGGGCCTCTATCTCTTTTCGTTGGTTCTCTGACATTACGGGGAAAGCAACATTCTGAAAGTATAGATCAAGGTCTTCTTGGGTGTAGGCAGTGCCAGGACTGTAGAGAGTTTCATAGAAACTAGCGAGTTCCTGCAAGATCATCTCAGGCTGGCGTACCAGGGGTCCCGCCCGGGACTGGATGGCTTCTATGGCAGGGGACCTTTGGTGGGAGTTCCCACTCCGTGCCAAAAGGCGGCCGGTTTTCTCACCCTCCTCAAAGAACGCCTGCCTGGAAAAGAATCTCTTCTTTTCAGCCGAGGAGGAGAGCAAATGCTGGCCGAATCAGAGGGGTTTGTTATGTATAGTTGCTCCATTGCATGAACCTGAGATTCTACTTCCGCCTTAAGAGCAGAGGAAGCATGCTTGTTCATTTCAGTTACCAATAGTCCCCTCAAGTATGCCTTGAAGGCATCCCAGTGCTGCAGATTCGAGTTATTAGGATCCTGGAATGTGAAGAACTCGCGCATGCTCCCCACTATCCCCTCATGGTGGAGTGAAATAGCTTCAGCCAGAAGGCATTACATTTCCATGGGGCTCTAGGTAGTGGAGCTACTAGGAGATGTACCAATAATGGAGAATGGTCCGATACACTACGAGGTCTATGTACCAAATCAGCAACAAACGGGAGCATGCTCAAGTTACCTACCCCCAGGTGAATTCTAGATAAACAGCCATACGATTTTGAGAAACAAGTAAACTGTTTGACACCCTGATTGCGGTGTCACCAGATATCCACCTAGCCCACCTCTTGCAACAACCGCGCCAGGGGAGTACCCCTGGAGAGGGTAGAGGGCCTAGGGGCTGGATGTCTATCCTCAACCGGGTTCAAACAGCAATTAAAGTCTCCAATTACGAGCAACGGTATCTGGCCTGCCATCTAAAAATGTGAGCAGGAGTCTGAGCACCATCGCTGTAAAAGGCGGAGGGATATAAACACATGCTAACACACAAGACAATGTATTAAGTTGACAGTGAATAAAGACGTAGCGACCATCCTTGTCTATGACACTATCATATTTCTGGTAGTCCAGGGCTCCATGGATCAAAACACTGACCCCCCTGGAGTAGAAGGTGTGTGTGGAGTGGTAGGCTCTCCCCACCCACGAGTTTCGTAGAGAACTCACTGTCTCTGCTGTCAAATGAGTTTCCTGGAAGCAAAGTACCCCAGGGATAATTTTTTTTCAAGCACATAGGGATCATAGTGCGCTTTAAAGAAGAATGAAGTCCTCTAACGTTCCAAGAGACTATGGGAACCTTTGCCATGGAGAAAGGTAGAAGAAATCAAGTGTCAGAATGAATATGGATTCTGGGGCATGGAATTTCCCTTGTAGTTGTGGGCTCTGGGCCTCCCGCCAGCATCCTGGCCCGCAGAGGGCAGCAACTAAAGTGCTACTCCCTGTCTAGTTGAGCACAACATGGGGAACAGGGCACATAGAAAATTGAGGCATGTCTCTTCTGCTGTATTCGACATTAGTGATTCTGCAACTGATAAAAGAAAGGTGAACCAAAACTGTATACCAACCGAACCTGCGTACTTCGCACTCTGCCTACAGGGCAACATTAGCGCTTTCGGCGACATTTCATCACCCGATTCTGTCCAAGTTCAACATTTGTAAATCCAACAATCGAGTCAAGTTGCTCTCATTGCAATATTTTGTCCCCCAGCCAGAGAGCAGCATCCTAACTTACAGAAGGCAATCCCCCTAATCAAGGGTAGCAAGCAGTAAAAATGAAGTTGTACTACATGAACCAGCAAGCCCACTTATGATTCAGGTGTCAGTCCTCTTCCTCATGCGCTTGATGCTTTAAGGCCTGCTCATTTAGTTCCAGCCACGCTGAGGCCTCTTTGGCGGATTCAAAAAACTGAGCTTGGCCCCTCACAGCTATCCCGAGCTTTGCAGGGTACAGCATGGCATAAAGTAATGCATCTGGGCGGACCCCCTGGCTGAGGTGGGCGAGACGGCACTCTATGAGTATGCTCCACCCCAAAGAAGGATGAAAAAACATTCTTGCCAAAAATACCAATTAGCCAGTTCTCCACAAATGTAGTGGGGTCCCTGCCCTCCACCCACTCTGGTAGGCCCCACAATGCGTACATTGTTTCATATGAGACGATTTTCCATGTCTTTTGCACGATCGTTTGCTTCTCTAGCTAACTGGAATGCAGCTCTGGTGTCCTGAGCCATGGGTGTTATCTGGTCCTCCATATCACTAACCCAGCTCTCCACAGCTGTGATGCGTTCCCGGATTTTTTGCATATCTTGTCTCAGTAATAACACATCCTCCCTCAAACTCCAAACTGCTCCTTTAGTGTATTAACTGATGCTGTGCAGTTGTTCCCTGCTGTGAGGATATCTGCATAGGTGGGTTAAGCTGTGTCCTGTGAGTCTGGTCTGTGTAATTCCCCTGCCATGGGATCAGCCTGCTCCATCTCCTCCTCCCCACAGTGATCAGGGAGAGTGACTGCCTGCATGTCTGGCTGCTGTTGCTGTGTCCCCTCAGAGCGGGATGGCTGTTCTATCCCCAGGGTCCCTGACATCTTTTGGGCATAATATATCATGTCCACGATAGCATTTTTGCCCTGGGGCTTGGTGAGCTTACTTGTTTTGGGTCCCAGGTCCTTCATCTTGTCCGTGCCACGAGGGGTGCCCTTCACTGAGAATGCTGCAGCACCATCTTGGAATTCCAGACCCGCGGTCTCTGCCTGTCCTTTTTGGGTCACCCCCCTGGTGCAGAGGGCCAGCGGAGGTTCCATTGGGGTCCCTGGGATATCGTCTTGCTACATAGATTGGTAAGGGGTCGGTAGGGGGAGTATCGGTCACAGGATTATCACCGGGAGCTGTGGGAGATGCGTCCTCTCACATGCCGGTCTTGGCCATGCCCCCAATCCTGCCGTATACATTTACTTTTAATCTGTATTAGGGTCATCTTTCTATACAGCTCTCATTTAAGATAAAGCAATCCAAGTGAGCTCTGAAACCCTGAACTGCATACATGTCCTGAAATAGTGAACAAAAGTACTAAAATCATAAGATCAGCATGAGAACCAGAGAACTAGTATTTTTTGTAATGGCCCAAAAACTCCAGCTTGAAAGGCAAAAAAAATTACTAAATGCAGCCAGTGAACACTTCTAGTCTTTTTTTCCAATGGAGTAGCAGCTAATTTGTAGAATAATACCTGACACCCTTGAAAATGATGTGTGTGCTCTCCTCTGCTATTTTATCATGCTGACTGACAGCTCAGGTTTTATAGAACATAACAAGGAAAGCTCCTGTTGCTTTATGATAGGTAAGCCATTTCCCGAACTGCACATTTCCTGACAGAGGCATAGGGGTGCCAGAAATAAATTATATTTATTTCACAAAATTAGTTGCAGTTTTTCTAAAATTAAAGTGGGACTATGGGCAAAATGAAAAATGATATAATGATATAGTCTGTCACTAGAATTAACACTGCAATTTTTGTTTTACCAAGTCCCCCCAGCACAGTTTTGTTACCTGTTGATCCTCACAGTAGATTATTGTTTCTGCTTCCTTTAATAAGCTGACAATGCAGTTTTTTCTACAGTATAAATGTACAGCACCGATGTCACTCTGTCACTAGTCTTAGATAATCATGTCATTTTTAATGAGATTTAGGCAAGCAAAGAAATAAAACTCAACTAACATTTTTTTAATCAGAACAATAGGTTTTTGTTGTTTTGGAAAAAAGTTAAAGCAGAACTCTGGGAATTTTTCCTTCCCCTTGCAGTGGGGCTGTGCCCATACTGCATGGGTTAACTGCTTGTTTTGTCCACAGCGTACAGAAAGGCTATGCTTACCTGACCCTTCAATCCTCCGGAAAACAACGCTCCCCCACATCCGGCGGTGGACTGTTCCTGCTATCCTCATGTCCAGAGCCGGTCTATGGTGATGATGATGACGATGACGTCAGGAACAGTCAATGCACAAGACTGTTATGCCCCGTACACACGGTCGGATTTTCCGACGGAAAATGTGTGATAGGACCTTGTTGTCGGAAATTCCGACCGTGTGTAGGCTCCATCACACATTTTCCATTGGATTTTCCGACACACAAAGTTTGAGAGCAGGCTATAAAATTTTCCGACAACAAAATCCGTTGTCGGAATTTCCGATCGTGTGTATGCAAATCCGACGCACAAAGTGCCACGCATGCTCAGAATAAATAAAGAGATGAAAGCTATTGGCTACTGCCCCGTTTATAGTCCCAACGTACGTGTTTTACGTCAACGCGTTCAGAGAGATCAGATTTTCCGACAACTTTGTGTGACCGTGTGTATGCAAGACAAGTTTGAGCTCACATCCGTCGGAAAAAATCCTAGGATTTTGTTCTCGGAATGTCCGATCAATGTCCGACCGTGTGTACAGGGCATAAGTGTGTGGGGGGACAGCAGTGTCAGGGACCAGTCTTGCTCTCGGAGGATTGGCGGATTAGGTAAGTATATCTCTGCTCTCCTCACCCCTAGACATAAACGAGCATTTAACCCATGCAGTGAGGGCACAGCTCCACCGCACAGGAAGAATTTTATTCCCCCCTGTTGCTCTTCTTCATAACTCTAGAAATAAAGGATGACTTAAGCAATCCTGGACAGCTTATATAAATAAAGGCATGTGAAAAACAAAAAATACTAAACATTATTATACATCTTCCACATTCCTGCAAGCCAGCGCCTCTAAAAAAATACACATATGTGTATATATATATATATATATATATATATATATATATATATATATATATATATATATATATATATACACAGTATGTATAATATATATATATATATATATATATATATATATATATATATATATATATATTTATTTATTTAACTTTAGTGTTTACATTACTAACAAGAAGCCGCATAAACTGAATCTGCGTAAAGTACATTCGTGTAGATATATTTTTTCCATTTTCCATTTACATTAAAGCTAAACTTCAGGCTTACTTGCTGTGAATTTATTTTGGTTAACCGATAAATTATATCACTTTGAGAATGCTTTTGCATTTTTGTATGACTTGAATGTATTTTTAGCATTTAATGTCAAAAAGAGAATAATTTGAAGCTAAATACTGTTAATCATTCTAGCATAAATGACTGGCCACTTGATTGAAACGTCATTTAAAATGTCATATTTGTTTTAAGCAATAATATTGGTATCGAAAATAATAAATGTTGGATAAGTATACATATCAAATATATGGAAAGTAAGTTCTAACTTTTTCTTTGGATGAAAATATATATTTTCCATTGCCTAAGGGTTGCAGTATTTATGTAAAAGTTTTTCGTTTATGAGATAATAGCAATCCATGCTTTCTGTGTTTTTTTTTTTTTTTTACAAATAATTATAAAATAATTTTAAAATAATTATATATAATAATTAACATAATTTACAAAAAAAAAACATGTTTTAATATATTGTAGCTTTTATGTTGGAATGGTAGCTTATGATTATTTAATAATTTTAATAATTCTGCTGGCAGCAACCCAGATACTATTTGGTTATCATTCTGATGTGTAAAATTTAATACACACCTAATATCAGAACATCATACTAACACAATTCCTGTTAGCCACATTTTTAGGAGAATGTTGATTTATTGCTGTCTTTCAAAAAACATATTGTACATAGTGGGGTTAATGTTAAGATAGTTAATGTTAAGATAACACTACAAAACTGCATTATATACTTACTAAAGCTAAGGATATTAGCTAATGTTCCGAGGCATGCTTCTGTCATATGTAAATTAGATGCCACCAATTTCTGAGAACAGAAATGCATTAACGCCAAGGCTTGCTTTCATATGCTAACATGACTAACCATATCCTGTCTCATTTACTTCACTAATAGTTTCTAGTACAGTGAACACAAGAGGATAGTTTAATAAATATCATTTGTAACCTCACACAAAGAAAATTGGTTGGAATAAATGAGATACATGGTAAAATAAAGGACAAAAGATTTTCTAAAAAAAAAAAACTAGAACGGATAAACTCACTTCTAAGTTATATAGGCTTTTGTCATCTTCTTGATTTATGTACACACTATGGAAAAGTGAGGTCGGCATACTTGGAAAGATTTGTATGGTGCATAATAGATTGTAGAGCCAAAAGCAAGCTATAGTTTGTCGCAAAATGGAAAGAAGTACGCATTAGTAACAATTGTATATAAAAATTAGCACAATGGGGGTATTGGAGGAAAACTGGTTTCATGTTTTGCACTGCTGTCCGTTAAAAGGGAAATTGCTGATGCTCCATAAAATATAAGGAAAACCATTTTGTATTTGATTTTAAATGTTTAAAATCTTATGTGGAACAAACATTATTGATTGTGTTTAGCTGTATTTCTATGGCAGATTTCCTCCCTCATTATCAGTTATCATGCCACTGTAGTTTTGAACTGTACACAAGAATAGAGCAGACTTGTCTGGACTAACACCTGGTATTTCCATGTCCAGGGCCATTAAGCATTCTATTATTGGGCAGGGAGGAAGAAGGGGTATTAGACAGGGTTTACTGAATTCAATCCCCTAGAAACAATGTGAAAATTAATTGGAAGGGTGCTTATGGCTGGTACAGCTAATTGTTGGACCTTAATGTTTAAAATGCTAACCGGTTTACAATAAATCCTACAAGGACATTTTCTATTCTTTTGTCATGTGCCTCTTCCAATTGCATCAAAATAGGGCCGGGTTCATACTGGTACGACACAACAGTTATATGACTGAGGAGCCGACTTTGCCCTGCGACCTGAAGTCCGACATCTGTCCGACTTCAATGAACGGGGATCCAACTTTGATTCCCGACAATGCCAGGCACTTTGTGTCTCATATGATCTTTTGGGTAAACTCCATGGCAAAAAAAAAAACGGCATGGGTTCTCCCCCCAAGACTATACCAGAACCTTCGGTCTGGCATTTATTTCAATGGGAACCCTCCAGGCTGAAAAAACAGCATAGGGTGAGGGGCCAGGATCTGGGGCCCCCCTTGTTAAAGGGGGCTTTCAGATTCTGATAAGCACCCCCGCCCGCAGACCCCGACAACCAACGGCCAGGGTTGTTGGGAATAGGCCCTTGTCCCCATCAACATGGGGCCATCTTCATACATTAAATGTTGAGAATATTCACTTCAATTTTCCTATAATGATAAAAGCAAATTCTTGTTCACTTTGCATTCCTAGTCATGTGCAGATAAAATAGTAAACAGTACATGTCATTAAGTTCTCCCTGAAGCCGCGTTCACACTGGTATGACACAACAGTTCGACTTCAATGAACGGGGATCCGACTTTGAACCCATGCCGTTTTTTTTTTGCCATGGAGTTTACCCAAAAGATCATACGAGACACAAAGTGCCTGGCATTGACTTTGGGATCAAAGTCGGATCCCCGTTCATTGCAGTTGAACTGTCGTGTCGTACCAGTGTGAACGCGCCTTCAAGGAGAACTTAATGACATGTACTGTTTACTATTTTATCTGCACATGACTAGGAATGCAAAGTGAACAAGAATTTGCTTTTATCATTAGAGGAAAATTGAAGTGAATATTCGCAACATTTAATGTGTGAAGATTCTCAACTACTTTAGTTAATCATACTATTTTCTTTTTTAGGAAGTTCATCTTTATAGTTAAAAATTCAGCTCCAGATTGTGAAGAGTGGTAAAATGTATTAAAGATTTACTCCAGATTACTCCAGATAGGATTTATGAAATCTCCCTGGGTTTGTCCACATCTGATACAACTAAAACTATCCAGAAGAACTGCTCTATAAAGTGAATGGGGAGTCTATATTTTCTTTAAATTATAAATAATGGAGTTACTCTCTGGGAGGCTGATATTAAGCCAGAGGGAACCATCCTTAATACTGTATCTTTGACTATTTATACTCTTCAACATTATCTGTCTTGATACCATTGATCTCTGCATTTCAGTGGATACCTCATCAGAGGGAATAATACCTCTTGTGTGATCAGACAACAGCGTACTTTCTAATACTGGGATCTTACAATGTCTCATAGGTTTTATCTTCTCTTAGGAGCCTATTGCATGACACAATATCAAATACTGGTAGAAACTTTGTTTAGGTATAAAGAACTGCGGCTCCGAGGCTTACCGGAGGTCACGGGTCCAGAGGATTTGGCGACGTCTGTGGTCGCAATTTTTCGGCAGTTAACGGATGGAGCTATCCCTGCAGACCTAGAGCTGGATCGGATACACAGAGCCTTGGGACCACGGCAGTCAGATCCCAACCGTCCACGAGATGTCATATGCAGGGTCCACCGTTTTACCCAGAATGAGATTATTGCTAGAAAGGCATGGGAGGTGGGCACCGTGGATTTTGATGGTGCATTGATAAAAATCATGCCTGATCTATCAAGGGCTATGCTCCACAGACGAGGACTGCTGCGGCTGGCTCTGGACATAGCCCGCCGTCAGGGAGCCACCTACAGATGGGGTTTTCCCCTCTCAGTTACTTTTAAGAGAGGGAAAAAATCTTTTACCTTACGTACACCAGGGGACCTGCCGGCTTTTTTCATTTTCATGGATGCCGAGCCCACCCAGATACCAGACTGGCTGCAGTCTATCCCACAGTCGATGGGCCAGTTGAGCCGTCCAGAGCCGTCCCGTCCAGACCCGGCAGTATCCTGAGGGAGTTACCATCTTCACAGGAGACAGTGCAACGGTTCCAGCATCGGTTCAGATGGCCGCCCCTAGTGGACCCATGCGGACCCAAGTGAGTCCTGCAGTGTTGGCTGTCGTTGAATATCACTGACTTTTTTTTCTTTTTTTTTACTGTTTTACTTTTCTTTTTTTTTCTCATGGTTTTTCTGTTTGTTTCTTTTCTTTTTTTTTTTTTTTGGTGCCCCCCTACCCCCGCCCATAAGGGTTGGCAGCCAACCTTCCCCTTTCTCTTCCCCTCCTGGAGAACCCCCTAGCGATGCCCCTAGTGATATTCTTTGGACATATTCTTTAGACACTCGGATACTTGGACACAGGGATATTTGCTATATGCATATATATATGCTAGATATATGCTTGAAGTACCACCCTGGGTGATGGTGGTGACTAATCCCTAATCCCAGGGGCATTGCTAGGTCTACAAAAGATCTGGGGCTAGAGCCCATAGCAGCGTAGTAAAGAAAGTCATACGCTTGGGCAGGCATACACATATATATATATAAAGTAATATACGTGTGTCTGTGTGTATATATCCCCAGAGAGCCCCCCACTTACATCAGGGTCCCCAGAGAGCCCCCCTTACATCAGGGTCCCCAGAGAGCCCCCCCTTTACATCAGGGTCCCCAGTGAGCCTCCTCCTTACATCAGAGTCCCCGGAGAGCCTCCTCCTTACATCAGAGTCCCCAAAGAGCCACCCCCTTGCATCAGGGTCCCCAGAAAGCCCCCCCACTTACATCAGGGTCCCCAGAGAGCTCCCCCCTTAAATCAGGGTCCCCAGAGAGCCTCCCTCTTAAAATCAGGGTCCCCAGTGAGCCTCCCCCTTGCATCAGGGTCCCCAGAGAGCCCCCACTTACATCAGGGTCCCCAGAGAGCCTCCCCTCCCCTTGGGGACCCCTGCAGAGACTCGGGGTAGCCCCAAAAGCCACCCCCTAGCGACGCCACTGCCTAATCCCTAACCCCTAACTGAAAATTTACCGCAATCCCCCTTTTTTTTTTTGCAAGATTTTGGGCCTTATTCTCACAACGTTCCTTGGATAGAGGATTGGATAGAGGATTTAAGGCGAAGTGGATGTTATCTATATATAGATATAAATATACAGATATGAATGAATATCTACTTGGCCTTTCCTCTCCTTTTTTTTTTCTTTTTTTTTTTTTGGGATGACTGGTCCACAATTTTTTCAATACTGAAAATAATTACTGTTTAATACTATTTATCTATTAAAGTGTATAAGGAATATATGTTTATCAACTTGTTATCAACTTGTTTATCAACTTGTATTAGGGGTTGTAGGAGATGTAGGGGTTGTACTATGGCCAGACCAGTCACTGGGACGTAGCACGCGACTATCTCGTATCCTCCCGTGTTCCGCCTTGTTACATCAGAGTTGACAGTGTCGGTGTGTGGTGGGTTGTGTGTGATGCTTGGAGATTAATGACCTCTTACCCCCCCTTGGTTGATTATGCTCTCTTAAGCGGTAGGGAGATTCCAGTGCTCGTGGCTATGTGGGTATAGGTGGGGTTATCATGTCCCACCATTGGGCCTTGAGAAATACAGGGACCACCCAATTAGGGTCTCATAAGAGAGGCACCCGATCCCTCCTGGATTGGATAGGGGCATGGCTGAAGATAAGGATATCGGTACAGGGGCACTGAAACGAGATAGTGCTCCCTTTGATTAGAGCCCCCAGACATGCAGAATATTGGTGTCTAGCTATGGAGAAGAAGATCCGGTATTTGTTAGACTCAGGAGAGAAGTTATTAATTTACTCCAAACCTACCGGGAGATGTATGTGCCTGGGTTATGAAAGATCTCTGGGACGGGGATATTTATATATACGGGAGGGGGGGAGAGACATCGCGCTCTGGCCACCAGCCGGACAAGCTCCCCTTCAATCTTGGGAGACGTGGGACTGGTGGCCAGACGCAGAGGCCTTGGGCTAAATGCTCCTTTAATGAGAAACACTGTCTGTTTGAAATGTTAGGTGCAAATAACAATGATGTTTCTTTTTGAAATTTAAATATATCGTGTGACTATACCATTTTATGATGATTGGGGTGGGGGGACTAGGGAGGCTCTTATGGAGCTTGCTCTACGCACTTCCCCACATAGGCCGTTGCACAGACCCCCCCAACTTACTTTGGGGGGTGGTTGTGACTATATTTTTTGGTGTTAACCAATTTAGTTGCTTTCAAGTGGAGTGAGGGACGGATGTTCCCGTCCCTCGCTCCATATTTATTTATTTATTCATTTGGTTTTTTTTTTTGTTTTTTGTTTTTTTCTTCCTTCCTTTCTTTCCCTCCCTTTTCCTCTTTTTGTAATGGATAGCCTTAAGGTGTTCTCACTTAATGCCAAGGGACTAAACACTCCTGAGAAACGGAAAATGCTGCTACACGATTTGAAGGCTGCACATACTGATATAGCATTTATACAAGAGACCCCTTTTAGGGAGGACAGGTTGCCCATACTTAAAAATAGATTTTTTCCTGTGACATATAATGCCACTGATAAAACGGTCAAATCTAGGGGGGTATCTATCTTTCTATCTAGTAGACTTTCATGGGTCTGCAGTGAGGCCTTGCTAGATGAAGGGGGATGTTATGCGTTTATAAAAGGGCTCCTCGGCGGGGTGCGCTTGACTTTAGCGACGATCTATGCGCCAAACCATCACCAGGATATCTTTATCTGTCAAATCCTGTCCAAACTGATGGACTTTAAGGAAGGCTCATTGATTTTGGGGGGGGACTTTAATGTCTCCCTGACTCCCCAAGTAGACACGTCCTCGGGGAAGTCATCAGTCCCTATAAGCTCACATAAACGGATTAATCAAGCTATACATAACACCCAACTTATGGACGTGTGGCACCTCCAACATTCGGGTGAAAGAGACTATTCATTTTATTCTCCTCTTCATAAGGTCTACTCGAGAATTGACTTTTTCTTAATCCCACACGCCCAGTTGCATGCGGTTCGTGAAACTTCCATTGGTTTGATCACATGGTCTGACCATGCTCCCATACTAATGACATATGCTCTGTCCCAGATCGCCTCACAGACGACACGTATCTGGAAGTTGAATGAAAGTCTCTTACAGGTCCCGGAAGTAATATCAGAAATTATTAAAGAGCTGCCTGTATATTTTTAGACGAACCAAACTCATGACCATAGCCCAGGCATTGTTTGGGAAGCCCACAAGACAGTTATACGAGGCATTTTTATCAAACATGGCTCCAGACTTAAAAGAGATAAGGAACGACAACTAAAACTGCTTTTGATTGAACTCCAGGCTCTGGAGTCTAAACATAAATATGCACCTTCTCCAGTGATAGAACGGGAACTAGCTGGAATCCGGGCACAAATTAATGACCCCCAACAATATAGGGCTAAGGCGGCACTGCAGAAATGTAGGAAAATTAGCTTCGCATACGGGGATAAGTGTGGGAAAACATTAGCTAGGTCGATTAAGGAACAAAAACTCCAATCATGCATACCACATATTATGTCATCAAATGCCCAGAAGATAGCCCTGCCCTTGGAGATCTCGGAGGTTTTCCGAGATTACTATACGTCCCTCTATAACAGGGATCCTCAAACTACGGCCCTCCAGCTGTTGCAGAACTACACATCCCATGAGGCATTGTAAAACTCTGACATTCACAGACATGACTAGGCATGATGGCAATTGTAGTTCCTGAACACCTGGAGGGCCGCAGTTTGAAGACCCCTGCTCTATAACATACCATGTGTTACAAACTCCCAATTGTTGATGGACGAGTACGTACAAGCAGCTCAGATGCCCACTATCACACCCGAAATTAAAGCAGAACTTGATAAGCTGATAAGTTTACAGGAATTGACACAAGCGGTGAACTCTACTAAATCAGGAAAGGCCCCCGGTCCGGATGGCCTTACCCTGCAATACTATAGAACACTGCTTCATACTTTAGGACCTTACATGGTAGATCTGTTTAACGAGTTGGGCAAAGACGAAGCCCTTCCTAGAGATACGTTAAAAGCATATATATCTGTTATCCCAAAAGAAGGTAAGGACCCGACCGTATGTAGCAGTTATCGGCCAATTTCTCTTTTGAATGTTGACGTTAAACTGTTCACAAAAATTTTGGCGACCCGTTTATCAACATATCTACCAGACCTGGTGCACTTAGACCAAGTAGGCTTTCTCCCCACTAGGGAAGCAAGGGATAATACGACCAAAGTCTTAAACTTGCTACATGTAGCCAGAACTTCTCTCTCACCCTGTGTTTTTCTTAGCACGGATGCTGAGAAAGCGTTCGACCGGTGAACTGGCAATATATGTTCACGGTCCTCCGACATCTGGGCCTGGGGGATACCATTATTCAATGGATTACTACAATCTACTCACAACCTACGGCTAAAGTTAAAGTAAATGGGGTCCTTTCCGATCCCTTCCCTATACAGAATGACAGAATGGCACCTGACAGAGATGTCCACTGTCCCCCTTGTTATTTGTCCTGTCTCTAGAATCATTCTTAAATAGAATTCGTTTGAACCCGGACATCCAGGGCATAAGTGTTGGAGACGACCAGTATGAAATATCTGCCTATGCGGATGATTTGCTCTTCTCTTTGATAAAACCCACTATCTCGCTTCCTAATTTACTACGCGAGTTTGAGATCTATGGATCCCTCTCCAACTTGAAAATGAATTTACATAAATCAGAAGCTATGGGGATAGGGATACCTCTTCACGTGTTGTCCACACTTAAATCTAGTTTCAAATTTAAATGGACGACGACGTCTTTGTAGTATTTAGGCACTAGCATTCCTATGGATATGTCACGCATATTTGAACTTAACTTTTCACCGCTGCTGTCTAAAATCCGCAAGCTTTTAGAGATTTGGAATAGGGGCCTGCATTCGTGGTTTGGTAGAATTAACCTAATGAAAAATGTGTATCTTACCGAAATTTCTTTATTTACTTCAAGCCCTACCAGTTAAGATCCCTATATCTTACTTCAAACAAATCAACTCGCTTTTTATCAAGTTTGTGTGGACATACAAGAAGCCATGACTTTCTTTTCACTTAATGACTTTACCTAAGGAATATGGTCTCCGTGACTGTACTCTTCGCTGGTTCTCATCCTACCTATCCCACCGCTCCTTCAGTGTCACTTACAACTCTACTTCCTCCTCTCCTCTTCCTTTCTCCGTTGGTGTCCCCCAAGGTTCTGTTCTTGGACCTCTCCTTTTCTCAATCTACACCACCTCCCTGGGTCAGTTGATTGCCTCCCACGGCTTTAAATATCATCTCTACGCTGATGACACACAAATTTATCTCTCCACCCCCCAGCTCTCTCCATCTATCTCCTCACGCATTACCAACTTACTAGCAGATATATCAGCCTGGATGTCACATCACTTCCTCAAACTCAACCTATCCAAAACCGAGCTCATGATATTTCCTCCCTCAGGTGCCACTTCCCCTGATTTCCCTGTCAATATCAACGGCTCAACTATCAACCCATCTCCCCACGCCAAGGTCCTAGGTGTAATCCTGGACTCTGAACTAACCTTTCGACCCCACATTCTATCACTATCCAAAACTTGCCACCTCAATCTCCGCAACATCTCTAAGATACGCCCCTTCCTAACCAATGTCACCACAAAGCTTCTAATCCACTCCCTGGTCATCTCCCGCCTCGACTATTGCAACTCCCTCCTCATTGGTTTACCTCTAAATAGGCTATCCCCACTTCAGTCCGTCATGAACGCTGCTGCCAGGCTCATCCACCTCACAAACCGCTCAGCGTCTGCTACACCCCTCTGCCAATCCCTCCATTGGCTGCCACTCAGTCACCGAATTAAATTCAAGATACTAACTATAACTTACAAAGCCATCCACAACCTGGCCCCCAGCTACATCTCTAACCTAGTCACAAAATACCAACCTAATCGTTCTCTTCGCTCCTCCCAAGACCTCCTGCTCTCAAACTCCCTTGTCACCTCATCCCATTCTCGCCTTCAGGACTTCTCCAGAGCCTCCCCCATCCTCTGGAATGCTCTACCCCAATCCGTCCGATTTTCTCCTACTTTATCCACTTTCAGACGATCCCTGAAAACTCATCTCTTCAGAGAAGCCTATCTGACCCCCACCTAACAACTGTACATTATTCTTCTTAATCAGCACATCACCCACAGTTATTACCTCTTGTATCTCTTGACCTTCCCTCTTAGATTGTAAGCTCTAAGGAGCAGGGCCCTCTGATTCCTACTGTATAAAAGTGTATTGTATTTGTACTGTCTACCCTCAAGTTGTAAAGCGCTACGTAAACTGTTGGCGCTAAATAAATCCTGTATAATAATAATAATAATAATAATAATGGCGGTCTAGCTCACCCAGATATTCAAGTATACTACCAGGCAATCCACGTAGGTAGAATTATTGATTGGTGCCGTCATAGCCGATCTAAACTATGGGCCCAGATAGAACAGGCCCAAACATGCATTCCACTCTCAAGGGCCTTGTGGTGCTATGATCATCTTCAATCACTATTGAAAAGCCACCCCTTAATAGGGACGACGCTTCGTATAGGCTCTACAGCTATTAAACAACATTCTCTCTCTTCCTTGGACTCCCCGCTGTTCCCCATTCTAGGAAACCCACAATTCCCTCCAGGCCTTTGACCTCACATGTTTGGTAATCTACGATGGTCGGGCATAACCCAGGCATCCCACTTCCTAATGAACGACAGATGGCCCTCCATCGAGGAATTAATGATGAAAGAGGGCCCCTTTAAATTGACTATTTGGCCAGCACTTCAGTTACGACATTTTCTGAATACTATACCTAACCCCGACACTTCGTTCGTCAACTGATGATGCTTGAAGAATATTGCTCTGACGACGGCAATATAACACAGGTTTTTTCCAGAACATATTCTATGCTGAACTGCCCGACAGCCCCACCTCATCCGCCGTTCTTAGATAAATGAGAACAGGACCTACAATGAAAATTTATTCTGGTTCAGTTTGTACGAAAATTTAAGAATCTAATTACAAATTACTAACGAGATGGTACCTCATCCCCCATATCTTACACCAATAGCATCCTGATATTACTGATCGATGCTGGAGCTGTCAGGGAGACAGAGGTACGTTATATTGGTCATGTCCTAAATTGACTCACTTCTGGACAACAGTTCGGGAAGTGACTCAAAAATTTACGGAATACAAGATTCCTGGTGATCCGGCATTTTTTTTACTGCATGTTTCTTATATCTCTGCTAAATGTTATCAAAAATCAATCTTAAGACATCTTCTCAATGCTGCAAACTCCTGCATTGCACTTTACTGGAAAAAACAATCACCACCAACGGCGGCTGATTGGTTGCTGATTGGTTGCGTAAGGTGGCAGACATTAGTGGGATGGAGGACTTGCTAGCGGCTGAGCAACATCAACAGGATAAATATTCTGCGACTTGGAGTGTTTGGAAACAGTTCATTCTGTCCGCGGAGGGGGTGGCCCTCCTTGGACAGGAGAGCCATACATGAATATTACCTTCTATATGCCTTGGCTATCCGGAACCAAAAATATCCAACACCCCCTCCTCTCTCTTCTACA
Source organism: Aquarana catesbeiana (assembly GCF_042186555.1). Lineage (NCBI taxonomy): Eukaryota > Metazoa > Chordata > Amphibia > Anura > Ranidae > Aquarana > Aquarana catesbeiana. Next base: position 262,473,421 of record NC_133327.1, on the reverse strand, counting down.
CTTTCCCCTCTCTTGCCCCCCCCCCTTTTTTTTTGTTGTTAATGTTGTTTGTTTTGTTTGTTTTGTTTGTTCTGTCTTGTTGTTATCTTTGTTAATTGATTGGAAATAGGAAAAAGGGAATGAGTGATGTCAGATGTGCTACTTGAAATCCTTTAATACACCTCTTTTAGAAGATAATTAGAGGCGGGGCTGGCCGGGGATGGGCGCTATAAATGACTTTACTGATCTGCGCCACCACATATTAAATGAATGAGGCTATATCCTAGCTGTAATTTGTATGTTATATTTTTATTTTTATTTTTTGTTGTATTGACATGATCTCGCCAGTTGTGGGTGTTAATAAAGATTATATTTGAAAAAAAAATAAAAGAACTTATTTTAAATTATTTTTAGGAAATCATTTCAAAATAAATTCTTAAATTTTAAAATGCCCCTTTATTTCCAAAGGATAAGTCTCTCCAGCTTTGCCACCTCTTTGTACATGTAGTTACCTCAAATAATTGTAAAAGAAGTAAACTTGTTTATCCCTATTAATAGCTAATTTTTACATTTCATCAGGTGGAGAATAGGAGCCCCACCTGGAGAATAGAATGTCATCTTCTCTAGCATATCTAACAGATCTTCTTCTTTCACACTACCGCATTTATTACAGGGGTTCTTCCAAAGAAGTGGGGTTCTTTAAATAAGTGGCACTTCTGCTCTTGCACTTCAGCGATTTGCACAAATCAAACAACTACAGACTGCAGGTGACCCCATTTTCAAATTATCTCACCTTCCTCTCTGAAACATGCACTCTTTACCTATCCTCCTTTTCACAATTGCTGCCTCTCTCCTCAAACTCTCTTTTCTTCACCCCTCTGCTCCACCCCACAATCTGTACATATCACCCTCACTTCTCCCCTCCCCCTATTACTGCACTCATCACCTCTTTCTAACTCTAAGCCCACTTGCTAACAAACCCCCCAGGATACTGAAGCATGTCCCCTCATACAAATCATATTCTCATACTACCTCCCTTACTCTTCTGCTTCTCCTAATCGCTGGAGATATTTCCCCAAACCCTGGGCCTCCCTTATTTAACTGTACATAACACACCCATCACCATCACCCTACACCCTCTGACAGTAGTCGCAATCTACGCAATTTAGTCTACATTCCTCTTCTTCCCAACGCCAGCCTCCCACTCTTCTGCGCCCTCTGGAACTCCTGCTCTGTCTGCAACAAACTCACTGCTGTTCATGACCTCTTTGTCACTAATTCCTTTAATCTACTTGCTCTCACCGAAACCTGGCTCCACGAACATGACACCCCTTCTCCTGCTTCCCTCTCCCAGGGTGGCCTTCACTGGACTCACTCCCCTAGGCCTAATGGACGCAAGGGAGGTGGAGTGGGATTCCTCCTATCCCCCCAGAGCACCTTCCAGGTTATTCACTCTCCTCCCTCTCTTTCCCTCTCATCATTCGAAGCCCACTGTATACGTCTATTCTCTCCTACTTCCCTAAGAAGTGCTGTGATCTACCGGCCCCCTGGACCATTATCGACTTTCCTTGATGAGTTTTCTGCCTGGCTACCCTACTTTCTTTCTTTGGAAATTCCCACAATCCTTCTCGGTGATTTCAACATCCCTGCTAATACAAACACTCCTGCTACTTCTAAACTTCTTAGTCTAACCTCTTCATTTGACCTGAAGCAATGGGTACAGGCTTCTACTCACTCTGATGGGAACACCCTTGACCTTGTATTCTCCTACCTATGCACTCCATGCAACTTCTCAAACAATCCTTTTTCCTCTCTCCGACCACCACCTTATTAGTTTCTCTCTCCCCCTGTCTTCCACCACCTTTCCCTCCAATCGCCTAATCATCACCCGTAGAAACTTTCGCAACTTCAACTCCTCTCTCCTCTATTCTGCTACTGACCACCTCTATGACAAAATCTCTCCCCTGTCCTGCCCCAACCAAGCCACGTCCATCTACAATAAATCCCTGTCCTCCACCCTGGACAAGCTCCCTCCCCTCACTACACGCAGAATCAGGCCTCGACCCCAACAACCCTGGCAAACAGATGACACTAAAATTCTCAAAAAACGTAGTCGCGCTCTTGAGCGTCTGTGGCACAAGACTAAGTCTCTCAAAGACTTCAACCAATACAAATCTGCCCTCCAAAAATACTATTCTTTCCTCCACACTGCCAAGCAAACCTATTTTACAACTCTTATTAACACCTTCTCATCCAGTCCCCGTAAACTTTTCTCTACCTTCAACTCTCTACTTCGTCCTCCATCGCCTCCACCCACTGACTTACTCACTGCCCAGGAGATCGCTAATCACTTCAAAAACAAGATTGATACAATCTGTGATGAAATCTCCACTCTACAGGTATCTCCCCTAGCTAAGACCCAACAGGTACAACTGACACTCCCCCTATTCAAATCTGCTACTACAGACAAAGTTGCTAAACTCCTTTCTATCGCCCACCTAACCATCTGTCCCCTGGACCCTATTCCCTCTCAAATGCTACGGTCGCCCTCTGACTCCATCCTACACTCTCTAACCCACATCTTCAATCTCTCCCTCACCTCTGGCATCTTCCCCAATGCTCTAAAACATGCACTGGTCACTCCCATACTGAAAAAGCCTTCCTTGGACCCTACCAATCTTAACAACCTACGCCCTATCTCCTTGCTCCCTTTTTCCTCTAAACTACTTGAGCGCCTGGTTTACAACCAACTGAGTGACCATCTCATTAAAAACAACCTTCTTGATCCCCTTCAATCTGAATTTCGCCCTCAACACTCCACAGAAACTGCTCTTTTAAAACTCACAAATGACCTACTAACTGCAAAAACCAACGGACCCTATTCTGTACTCCTACTTCTTGATCTTTCAGCTGCCTTTGACACGGTTGACCATCCCCTCCTCCTCAAAAAACTTTAATCCCTCGGTCTCCGTGACTGTGCTCTTCAGTGGCTCTCATCCTACCTATCCCAATGCACCTTTAGTGTCATTTACAATTCTACTTCCTCCACTCCTCTTCCCTTCTCTGTCGGGGGCCCCCAAGGTTCTGTTCTTGGACCTCTTTTATTTTCAATCTACATCTCTTCCCTGGGTCAGCTGATAGCCTCTCATGGCTTTCAATATAATTTCTATGCTGACGACACATAAATCTATCTCTCCACCCCTCAACTCACTCCATCAGTCTCCTCACGCATCACTAACTTACTAACCGACATATCTGTATGGATGTCACACCACTTCCTCAAACTCAACTTGCCAAAACCGAGCTTATAATATTTCCTTCCCCACGTGCCTCTTCCCCTGACATCTCTGTCAAGAGCAATGGCAAAACCATCCACCCGTCCCCACATGTCAGGGTGCTAGGTGTTATCCTGAACTCTGAACTCTCCTTTCGGCCCCACATCCAATCACTTTCCAAAGCTTGCCGCCTCAACCTCCGCAACATCTCTAAACTACGTCCCTTTCTAACCAATGAAACCACAAAGCTCCTGATTCACTCCCTGGTTATCTCTCGCCTAGACTACTGCAACTCCCTCCTCATTGGCTTACCTTTAAATAGACTATCCCCCCTTCAGTCCATCATGAATGCTGCTGCCAGACTCATCCACCTTACAAACCACTCAGTGTCTGCTACCCCTCTCTGCCAATCCCTCCATTGGCTACCACTCACCCAACGAATTAAATTCAAAATACTAACAATAAGTTACAAAGCCATCCACAACTCTGCCCCCAGCTACATCACTAACCTAGTCTCAAAATACCAACCTAATCACCATCTCCGTTCCTCCCAAGACCTCCTGCTCTCTAGATCCCTCATCACCTCCTCCCATATCCACCTCCAGGACTTCTCCCGAGCCTCGCCCATCCTCTGGAATTCCCTACCCCAATCTGTCAGACTGTCTCCAAATTTATACACTTTTAGGCAATCCCTGAAAACTTTCCTCTTCCGTGAAGCCTATCCTGCCTCCATCTAACAACTGCACTATTTTCTCCATTAGCTCATCCCCCACAGCTATTACCCTTTTGTATAACGTGACCTTCCCTCCTAGATTGTAAGCTCTAATGAGCAGGGCCCTCTGATTTCTCCTGTATTGAATTGTATTGTACTTGTACTGTCTGCCCTAATGTTGTAAAGCGCTGCGTAAACTGTCGGCGCTATATAAATCCTGTATAATAATAATAAAAATAATAATAATTTATCAAATGGAATGAAGGGTGGATACCCTTACCCCAGCCCACAGCTATATCACCTTCATCAGTTGTATACTGTATGTTTCTATACATAATTTGAGCATTTTCCCTCTATATAGTGTAAGATCTCTAAAAATACTGTTAAAGTATTACTAAACCCAGAACCCTGCATTCACTATATCTGGTCTCCCACAGTACACAGAACATGGAAATGCTGTTATTTTAGTAAATATAAACTGCTAAATACCCTTTCTCATCAGCAGTATATAGCAGTGTTGTGACGTCTATCAGTGTATGGCCGAGCACTGGTTAAAGCTTGTAGGAGGCGTTTTCATTCTCCTCTGACTGTCCTATGAGGCTGCATGAGCCCTGACTTTCTGTCTGGACAGTGCTGATTTGGCCCTGTGCTGATCGCATGCAGCCTTCCAAGAAAACAAAAAACTCTCTAGCAATACAAACCAAACTGAGCATGTGCAGAGTGCCTCCAAGGCTCTGTACTATGAGCAAATGGATTGGGGACAGTAAAAGAAGGGGAGGATCAGAGAAGACAGGATCAAACAGCCTTTTTTTACACAGTGCGGAGGATTAACCCCTTAGGTTCCACAGTGAGTATAACAAGCATGCTTTGCTGCATGTACAGACTGATTTTACTGTTGTGGGTTTAGTAGCACCTTAATTATTCTAAAAATATTCTTTACAATCCGCACCCATAAGTTACGCATTTGTATAATAATTGAAGAATCCAGATCATCTTTAAAAATTTGGATTTGCCAGCTATAGATAAAAGAGGTTTGCACCATGATTTATACTGTGCCTAATTTTTGACAACAAGTGGATTTACATTTAATGAAGTATACATCTAAGGGTTTGTAAAAGTTACCACTACGAAATATTTTAAACAGGTAACCATCTTGATGAATATGGCAGAACTGGGTAGAGGGGTAATAATACAGAATATTCCAATTAATTAATAATCCTGAAAAATGATAGAATTTATAGTCATAGCTTCTAAAGAGTGGCTTGTAACACCTAAAAATAAAAGCACATATAACATATAGTGCTATATTCCTGACAGACTCCATGGCAGTTTACGTGTGGGCTAACCCCGCCTCTTCTCCAATGCTATAGGACCCCATTCCCATAAGTTTGAGTTCACCACTAGGGACTACGTTCCTTTTTTGTCCTCCTCCATGGACCTACATCGCGTATACTCACGTTTGGCGTCCAGTCGGGATGGTTCCTGAATCCGGCATACCAACTTTGCGGTACAAGCTCAGGGACCAGCCAAGGGCAGGTGAGTGGCTTTTAAGCACAGGATACCCCAGTGGAGGAGGGGAGATTGTAGCTGTAGTGCAGGGCAGCCTAGTTGGCTGCAAGAGGTAGTGGGTTAGCAAGTATATAGTCTCACTTTCTAGCCTATTTGATATGTTTATGTATACATATGTTCAGAGCTGTTTGGCCTCTATAATTGTCTCCAGCACCATTTTGGAGAATCCTGGTGTCCTGATAGGACAAGCAAATCTCGGGAGATTTGTTCGGCCATTTTTGGGTGGATACTTTATATAAGGAAGCCCAGCCACTTTTAATTCAGTTCACGCGTGTGCATAGACAGGGCTAGAGAACCCTCTTGTCAGGGAGAGTTAGGAGAAGATAGGTAGAGTGTTCCAGCCTGTGAGGGATAGCTCACGGTTCCTACGGAGTCCTGTATCAGCAATCCTGGTTGGAAGACTCCCCATTGTGGATAATAAAACCAGTGTATTCGCTGTGAGGGAGGGACAAGTGTATCAGATGCCTATATCCATCTGTTGAAGGAATACCGCTGTTACCGAATAACATGTGTGAATATCAGCCTCTACCAATACGCATTGTGTGCTTGGGTTTATACTGTGTCAGTCAGTGGAAAGTGCCTATAATGCTGATGAATACAACTACTGCTTAAATCAGAAGTCACTGTGCTGAGTATCTGTGCCTCCATGCTTGGAGTGAAACTACTTGCAATACTCTTTCTACTATGTCTCCCGGTAATAAACGTTGCCTGGTTTATAAAGTCAGTACATGTGATTCCCTCGGTTAAGCCACTACACCCTACACCCTACACCGGCTTACATTTTGACGTAGTCGGCAGGATGTCTGAACCATCATCCTCAAGCGGGGGAGTGGCTAGAGGGTCAATCACGGCACCGTACTGAGCGGCTTTTGGCCCTGATTCCAAAATTTAATGGCACAAAGATTCCCCTGACAGACTGGGTGGAGAGATTGGACAGTTCGGTCTACTTGTTCGAAATACCCGCAGCACACTTTGCAGATTTGGCTGTTAATGTGCTAGAAGTAGAAGCCCACTGGGCTGTGATGGTTCTGCCTGAGAAGGAAAGGGATAGCAGAACAGTTATTGTGGGCTGCCTAGAAAGCCTGTATGGCGAGAGTACCTCCATAGCCAAACTCCAGAAGAGTTTCTATTGTCAAGAGCAGCACGACCGAGAGACTATACCTCAATTTGCAGTGGCCTTACAGGAAATCTGGTGCCGGTTGGAGAAGAAAATGGCCCCCGCTGGAACTGGGGTCCCTAACCCCGATCAGCTTATCGGGGACCAGTTCCTCGCTGGTGTATGGTCCTCTTCATTACAGAGCGCTTTAAGGGATCGAGTGAGGGCTGATGGTATGGTGAAATTCGCTGCTATCCTACAAGAGTCCATTGAGAGGGATTAGGAAGAGTTGGACCATGAACGGGTTGGTGCCAGAAGCCAGGTTACCCTCACTCATGGAGCCAGGTGGCCAGTGGAGCGGGAGGAAGCGACTACCCCATGCCCTGCCACCGCCTTGAATGTAGGGATGCCCTCGATGGAAAAGGTCGTATGAGACCTAGTTGATATGGTCGCCTCCCTCGGGCAAGAGGTGGCAGCTCTGCGGAGCAGGTCCAAACAACCCCGGGCGGCGATCAACCCCCTCCGGAGGGACCCCGATATTGATCGAAAATGCTGGCAGTGTGGACGGTTAGACCACGTTGCAAGGAATTGTGCGAGACGGAGAGCCCAGAACGTACAAAACCATCCTTTAAACTAGAGATTCCTGTGGCGGAGGGGCAACCCATGGGAAATGTTCGTTCACTGCCTCAACGTGATCCTACAATGATTTCTGGGTGCCCAGTGGCGACAGTGATGTTCAACGGACAGCCGGCCAGATGTCTGTTGGACACTGGATCAGAAGTCACCACTAAGGCCTATTCATTCTACAGCAACATTTTGGGCCGACCCCAACTCTAGACCCCTCCTGGTTGAGGCTGAAAGCGGCTAACAACCTACCAATTCCAGTAGTAGGGGGTCTCTTGGATGTCCATGAAAGTTTATGCGCAAACCGTCCCTAGGGTCGGGGTCGTGGTGACCCAAAAGTCCTCCTTCCCAGAAATTCCAGTGGTGTTGGGTATGAATGCCCTAAAAGAACTGGACTTAACTCGCCTTCTGCGGTAGGCGTCAACGCAAGCATCCGGGCAGTCAGAACCACAACTGCAGAATCTGATCAACGCTTGTCGGACTGTTCAGACGCAGAGTCAAAAACGCACAGAGAAGGTGGGGGTCATCTGTCTCCCTTGCCGTCATCGTGTTATTATACCCCCACATCAAGAGTTGGTGTTCCCCCTTCCTGTGGTAGCTAGAAGACACGTAAGAGGGTCCACTGTGATGGTCGAACCACAACGCAACCTGGAAACCAAAGGAAATCAAAGGTGAATGGTTGGTAGCCAGAACTCTGATGTCCAGCAGGGACAAGTGTTGGTACAACTGGTTAACTTGGGGTCCACCCCGATACAAGTGCCTACGAACGTGGCCATTGCAGATTTGTATACAGTACCCAAAAGCTGCATTACTGATCCTTGCCCTGGGGTGGAGGCCACCTGTGCTGCTTTGCAGACAGCTCTACCTGATTTAGCAGAGACCCAGCTCCCGAAATTGTTAACTGGCACTTCCAGTACAGGAGATGACCCTGGAACAAAGCAACAAGCTCCAGCAACTAGTTCGCAGACATTTGATGGCATTCTCTCTGAAGACTATGGCTGTACTAATGCTTTGGATTATTCTATCCACACTGGAGACACGGCTCCTATTCGGGAAAGGTATCATAATATACCCCCGTCTCGTTGCCAAGAGGTCAATAAGATTTATTACGCGGCATGCTGCAAGGGGGGGTGATTTGAGAGAGTTGTAGTCCCTGGGCTACGCCCATAGTTCTTGTGCGGAAAGAGGATGGCAACTTATGTTTTTGTGTGGACTATCGCAGATTGAATGCCTGTACCCATCGGGATGCTTACCCTTTGCCCCGGGTCCAAAAATCCCTAATGGCCTTGGGACAGGCCCAGTACTTCTCCACGCTAGATTTGGCCACCGGATATTGGCAGGTCCCGGTAAAAGAGGAAGATCATGAAAAAACGGCCTTTAGGAATCCTCTGGGACTATACGAGTTTAATCGGATGCCCTTTGGCCTGACTAATGCCCCAGCACATTCCAAAGGCTAATGGAGCGTTGCTTGGGAGACTTGAACTTTGAATCTGATTTACTTAGATGACATCATCATCTTTTCCAGAATGTTGGAGGATCATTTGCTACATCTAGATCAAGTCCTCCAGTGGCTAGCCCAGTATGGCCTTCGGCTCAAACCGGAAAAATTTCATCTCATGAAAACAAAAATCCAGTATTTGGGACATGTGGTCAAGGCAAAAGGGGAGTCCCCCGATCCCGACAAAATTCAGGCTGTACAGACAGTAAGACCCTGACATTGATCAGCTCATGAGATATTGGGACAGGGATCGGAAACCAGATTTGCGGGAGCGAAGGAGGCTCTCGCCGATGTTGTGTCAGCTTATAAAACAGTGGAATAGGCTGGAAAGATATCATGGACTCTTATACCGAAAGGCAGGGATTCCAGGGGAGCCGCGAGTTATTCATCAACTGATTATCCCTCAATCGGAGGCCTGAGAGGTTTGTCAAGTCTTTCACCATATTGGAGGACACTTCTGTGTAGAACGGACGGAGGCCTTTATTTGTAAGTACATATTTTGTCCGGAGTTATCCAAGTGGGTGCAGAACGCATGTCAGGAGTGTAAGAGTTGTGCCATCCACAAAGGGAGAACAGAGAAAACTACCCCTTTGGTGGTGTGCACAGGAGAACCCTTTGAATTACTGACCATGGACTTTCTGACAGTGGCTGACACCTCTTCAGGGTATCGCTACGCCTTGGTGTTTGTGGACCACTTTTCTAAGTTCGCCATCATGGTGCCAACTAAAGATCAGACTGCCGCCACCATGGCTAAACTGTTCTGGACCCATGTAGTCCAGCTCTGCGGGTGCCCCAAACGGATTCTGTCCAACCAAGGGCCAAACTTTGAGTCTAGGGTGTTTTCTGAACTGTGCCGTCTTAGTGGTATTCGGAAGTCTCATACTACTCCTTACCACCCCCAGGGATATGGGGCCTGTGAACGCTTTAATCGCACATTGTTGGGATTGATTCGCACATTAGAGCAAGAGCATCGAGAACGTTGGCCGCAGTATGTAGGAGATGTTGTTTGGACTTACAATCAGACTGTGCATCGAGCCACTGGTTATACTCCCCATTTTCTGATTTTTGGGTGTTGTGGCCGTTTACCGTTGGATTTACTCTTGGAAACTCCAGAACCTATTACGTCAAGGACCCCAGAGGAATGGGTCCAAGATCACTGGCACCGCCAGGATCAAGCCAACTGGGAAATCACCAGGATTTAGTTGACGAAAGTACTGTTCAATTGTTGCCACATACACCGGGAGACAGAGTCTTGGTAATAAATCCTAAACACATGAGGGGCAGCAAGCTGGAGCCCAAGTGGGAGCCCTGTCCATATCGAGTCAAGCAACCTTTCCCTGGATGGCCTATGTATGATCTGGTTTCAGAGAAGCCGGATGGACCTCACAAGAGACTGCATCGTAAACTCCTTCGTCCCTGTGTGTTCAGTGCTAATTCATGAATGGATAATCCTATTCCTGTCTTTCCCCATCTGCTAGATGGGACAACAGCCAGGATGTCTTCAACATTGACTGTGCAACCTGGTACGTGCCCCCTCTGCCGGCGGTAGAGACCTTATCCCTAGCTGGGGGAGATACAGAGAACCAGGCTGCTGCTACTGAATGGGACTTATCTGTGAAGGAGCCAGATGTGCACGGTGCCCCCACTCTGGAGGAGGATGAGCCTCTTGTGGAAGAAATAGCACCTACCGATCCTGTTGCTTTAGAGGGAGATAGACATTTGGAAGACCCGGAGCCTCACTTGCCCAAGCCCATTACCAGGGGACTGAAACCTGTCAAGTATTCTGACTATGTGACTTGAACTGTTATGTATTGTTTGTTTTCTTGCTTGCTGTATTACAGTGGAAAGTGCCTATAGTGCTGATGAATACAACTACCACTTAAATCAGAAGTGACTGTGCTGAGTATCCATGCCTCCATGCTTGGAGTGAAACTACTTGCATTCCTGCTGTAAATACTCTTTCTACTACCGTCTCTCCGGTAATAAACGTTGCCTGGTTTATAAAGTCAGTACGTGTGATTCCCTCGGTTAAGCCACTACACCTGCTTACAAGCTGCTTTTGTATGCCAAAGGATGGACGTCTGGCAAGTCATCACGGTTGGTATGGTCTGCTCTGTCTTCTCCACAGCAGCTGTTTTTGTTTTATATGTTTTACTTGTCTCTGTATTCCTCCCCCTCAGTGAAGCCCTTTTTAATATTGTTTATTTTTTTGCTCTCGTGCCTCTCATGGCATCTGGAACGCTTCTGCATTCCAGGACGCCATGGTGTTCTGGGTCGTGGCCACCGCTAGTGTCTGGATAACAACCAAATGGTGCCTGTGTGGTCACGGAGCGCATGCGCGAACCAAGCCTCAATGTTGCAGAGACTTCGCGCATGCGCTCTGTGACCACACAGGCACCATTTGGTTGTCATCCCTATCGCAGGCGCGAGGTGGGGAGGCGTAGACGTCATCCAGGCGGGGGTTTCAAAAAGCTGTCAGCCCAGCTACCATGTCGGGAATCCTGCAGGCAGTGTGCGTCAGCTTCCCGGAGCCTGAGGATCGCACTACGATAGGTGAGCCTTGCTGGTGGAAGTGATCTAGGTGGTGGTGATAGCACCATTCAGGCCATGGTTTCCCCTTCTGACCCAGCCCGGTGCCGCTTCCTCTCAGGCTGGACCTTCTTTCTCAGGGGCAGTCCTGCACCCTTGTCTAGCATTACTGAGACTGATGGTCCGGTTCTTGAGTGGGAAAGGCTCGAATCCCTCGGGTGCGCTTCAAGGGTGATTTTCACCCTCATGAGCTCAAGGAAGGTGAGCACGAATAAAGTCTATGGCAGAATATGGGCCAAGTTCGTTGAATACTCAGATCATTCAGAGACCCAGGAATCCAGGATATCCTCAGCTTCCTTCAATCCAGCCTAGATCTGTCCCTATCCATCAGCCCTCTTAGAGTACAAGTCTCAGCCTTGCTGGCCTTCTCCGGAACATTATGTGTTGTTTACCCTTTAATACGGCAGTTCTTCCGTGCGGCGTCAAGACTCAGGCCCCAAAGAAGCCAAGATTCCCCAAATGGGATCTTCCCCTTGTTCTCGACTCACTGTCTGGACTCAGTACCACGGGGTCCTCCCCGCTTTCTATCAAAGACCTTTCTGCAAAAGTTGCTTTCCTAGTAGCCATCACCTCGGCTAAGATGGTTTCTGAGAGGGTCCCTAGGTCATGAAGAACCCTTCTTGACTTTCTTTCCGGACCAGGTGGTCCTCATCCCTATGCTCTGCTCAAACCCGAAAGTCACTTCAGTGTTCAATGAGAACCAAGAAATCGTCCTACCTACATTCAGGACCCTGGGGTCCTCCAAAGTTCATCCTCTGGATGTAGGCGAAATACTGAAGGGATAACTGCAAGTTACTTCCTCTTTTAGATGCTCTGACTACCTGTTTATCCTGCACTCTGGCAGCAACAGAGGGAAGCAAGCTTCGACCAGAGCAATTGCGGCCCGGATAGTCCAGGCTATCCAGCAGGCTTATAAGGCTAAGGGCTTGGCTCCTCCAGAAGCGGTGACAGCTCATTCCACCAGGGGTATGGCGGCCTCATGGGCAGCAGCCCGGCATGTGGCTCCAGACATCATCTGCAAAGAGGCCTCTTGGGCCTCCATCAATACCTTTATGTCTCATTACTGCATAGAGCCTGCTTCACTATCTTCTGTGAATTTTGGTTTAAAAATCCTGTCGGTTGACAGGCCAAATTAAAATGTTCTTCTGTCAGCATACCCACCCATGTGGTCTGGCTAGTTATTTCCCACACGTAGACTGCCATGGAGTCTGTCAGGAAAACGGATAATTTATTATCAAAAAAATTTACCGTAATTTTCCTTTCCTGATGGACTCCATGGCAGACGGAGTTCCCACCCATAGGTCAAGAGTCGGCTAGTTATGGAACGCAGTCCCTACCGGTGAGCTCAAACTTGGGAAATGGGAATGGGGTCCTATAGCATTGGAGAGGAGGCGGGGTTAACCCACGCGTAGACTGCCATGGAGTCCATCAGGAAAGGAAAATTATGGTAAGTATTTGATTAATAAATTTTCAGTTTTCTCTTCCATAGGGCTTCTTTAAAGCCGTTAATGTTTAAAGAATTTCTGATTGTTGCTGCTAATGGTTCAGTAGTTATCTCAAGTAGCAAGTTGGGTTAAGGGGCACCCTTGATGAGTTACTATATACAAGACAAACTAATACTTATTCAAATCTTATACAGAAATCCTATATGAAAGTTGAACTAATTTATTAAAGTTGGTGCCAAAAAGGAATTTTTCAATCACTGCTCACAAACAGAACCATTTGTTACTATCAACACCTTAGAAAAGATGATAATTATTTTAGCTCCTGTATTACCTGGAGGTATTTGTACATTTGTACGTTCAAAAAAGTGATATTAAACTATTGAGTAGATTAATTAACCCATTCCCGACGTGCACACACATATTCCATTTCATGGAAGTGTGTCTTTATCCATGGGGCTGCATATTTGCACTGCTGTGTTTGTGCTGAGAGCACGCTGCACAGTGCACTCCCAGCACAGAGACCAAGCGCTCACCAATAACGCCGGGTCTCAAACTAACGACTGGAAACCGGAAGGACTGGTTCCCAATTACCTGATCACTGTGATAGCCTTTGACTGGCTATCATAGTGATCAGTCACTCTACAGCCCACCCCTGTGTTGTTTTCTCCTCTTGAATGGAGAAAAGGTTACATTGTATCTTTTTCTCCTTGCTAGAGGAGAAAAGTATAAACAAAGAAACGTGTGTGTAAAAAAAAAAAAAAAAAAAAAAAGAAAGAAAAAAATAGCTAGATTGGGGTTTTATCTAGGTCAGTGTCAGAGTTAGAGTTAGGGTCAAGATTGGGGTCAAAAGTTCAGAGTCAGGGTCAAAAGTCAGGGTCAGTGTATTTAATATCTGTGTCAGTTAGTGTCATTGTCAGTGTGATTAGGTAGGATAAAAAAAGCAAAATGCGGGGGCGTGGCCTGGACATAGCTGAGTGAAGCTGCTTCTTCTGCGAGCTCCTGGTCTAAACCCCAGCATTTAATCTATCAAAATTGGCATGCAATCGGCCAAAAGACACAGGACGAGAGCAGCAACAAGAGGGACCCCCTCCAGTAAGAGCCCTGGAGAAATACACCGCTACTTCAAGCTGTTACAAGAGATCTCTCCCGGAGCCAGAGTAGCGGCACCACGAGGCCTCCCACGTGAGGACACACAGAAGACCCCAGCACGAGGTGATCATAATCCCCATCCAAACCCCTCCATATTGCCCGGACCAGAGACACCGAGGGAACTGCTGCCAGACATGATGGCATCCTCTCAATCACCCGAAACAAACCCACTGGACCAGGATATACGGACACTACTGCAAGCCCTCCCCACCAAAACAGACATTAAAGCGATGATCTTCCGCTTATAGAAAACTCACCGCAGGGATATACAGGAAGTGCGGGGAGAGGTGTCCAACCTGGCAGACAGAATTACCACGGGAGAGGCATCGGTATCCTCGCTAGAGGGCCGGGTGTCAGCACTGGAGCATTCCCAGGACCTACACCGAGATACGGCCATAGCATTACAGCTCCACCTGGAGGACCCCCTCCCCACTCTCTGTTTTGTAGTTTAGGACCAGGCCACCTTTCTGCTATCTCTATTTCTGTACTGTTAGAAAATTGGAAACCGGAAGGAGACAGGACACGCGGGGCTATGCTCCCCTGACTTGTCACACTCAGCACCACCGAACAATCATACTGAAATAGAGACTCATAATAACAAATGATTAAAACGGCTCTTTGGGTCTATCTCACCTAACGAGTCATTGCAAATATTATGTCTCAGATACACACCAACATCGATATGCATGGCATTATGTACTTATCTTACAATATACACACCCATACTCCAATGTTAATGTTCATGTAATTGTATATGTTGCATTATTACTTTGTTAACCTTGTTATCTTGGTCCCTGTAGACCTGTTTCCTGAAATAAAGAAAAAATTAAAAAAAATAAATAAAAATAAAAAAAGCAAAATGCCCACTATTGTTTCTGGGCCCTCCTATGGGTACAAACAACAAATAGCATACACATATGTGGTATTGCTGTGATCGTCAGGAAATTTTATTTTGGGTTGTTCTCCTTCGATTATAAGAAAAAGCAGATATATCCTTTACCATTTACCACCTAATGAATGCCAAAATTACCCCGAGAAAACAAGGTATCATTCACCTGGATACATTAAGCAGTGTGATGATATGTATAGTTTTACTAACACATGTCTAAGTTGCAAAACTATGTTCAGGCATTAAAATTTGTTTTACCCTCCCCAGGGGCTTTATAGTTAGGAAGCGCTCTTTTTAGCTCCTAACATTTAAAAAAAAATTTTTATTACTAAACATTTTTTTTATTTTGCTCAGACATGCGTTGCAGCAAAAACATAAGGAAACAAAAAGACAAACTTTCAGTCTGAAACCGATTGTTAAAAGCATGTGGCATGTGGCTCACCAAACAGCAATTCAAATAGTGTGTGAAAAAAAAAAAAAAAAAAGGATTTTCACACAAAGTCCAAAATGTCCATTCCCACCGATCCAAAACCACTCGTAAAGGTTATTTGCTTCACCCTCCACCCACTCCTGTTGTCAAGCTGAGCAAAAACGTATAAGACTTTAGCGGCAGGAAACAGAGTTTGTGTTCACATGCATGCATGCTGCATGCATGAGATCTAAACATGCCGCAGGCACTGATTGACACCTGTCACTGTAGTGCTTGGACTTGATTCTTTGAGCTGAAAAAAAGGGTCCCAGCACTTTGAACTCTTAATACAATGACCATATCCCAGTGGCCTTGCCACTGTTCATCCTAAAATTAATTTGCAATTGACCCCAAGGAAATGCTTGTATATGCAATTTAAAGTGGAACTCTAATTTGCATTGTATAACTTGTCTAGACTAGCAGAGAGTGGATTGATTTCCATCCTTCATTTTTCTCTTGATGTCAGCTTTATATAGTAAGCACAGTGATGCTAAAAAAATCCTCTCTCCAGCAATGCCTCTATATCCATTTCCAGCTGTGCAAGAGCCAGTGTCGCACAGCCCTTTCCTGTCTTGCTGCGTGTCCTTTGGATGCCCCCTTGTAGTTCTCCAGACTACTGGGGTGACATTTTGTTGCTGCTGTTTTTTTATTTATACTATTTAAAAAAAATTACACTTACCCTTTACATTTTTTGAGCAACTTTATTGCTATCACAAAGGATGAACAACATCCCTTGTGATAGCATTGGCAGTGACAGATACTCTTTACAGTGACATCTGGGGTCTATTAGACCCAATATTGCTCCTCTACACTCAGAAGCATCTGATCGAGGATGTATGGGTACATCATAAGGGCAGCAAGTGGTTAAGATCATTAGATGGAGCTGAAGATTGTAGGAAATTAAAGTATTAGGCAAAATACAGGGATTTTTCCTGAATGCTTGGGACATATGCACAGCAAACTTTTGATACCGAAAACTCCATTGTGTAAAATATATATTAATTT
The DNA here is from genome assembly GCF_042186555.1 of Aquarana catesbeiana. NCBI lineage: Eukaryota > Metazoa > Chordata > Amphibia > Anura > Ranidae > Aquarana > Aquarana catesbeiana. The sequence goes on along the minus strand of NC_133327.1, from coordinate 262,457,122 downwards.
GGTAAACTGGCTTTTCCTTGCACTGGCTACGCTGGATAACACATAAAAAAAATGAAAATAAAAAAAAAGTAGACAGGAGTTATTTATCAAAAAAGACTGTGCATTTTGCAAGTGCAGTTGCTTCAGAGCTTACTAAATGTGGGAAAACTCTACTGACTCCCATCATCCAATCATGTGCAAGCAAAAATGCTGTTTTTTAAATTTTCCCAAAATGTGATTGGGTATTCTTTGCGCAGTCAAGCTTCACCTCTTTTTCTACGTTCTGGAGCAACTGCACCAGCAGAGTGCACAGTCTGTTTGCCTTTAGTAAATCAACCCCATGGTGTCTATTAAAAATACTTTAAAGTAGTACTTCACACTGCAAATATTTATTCTGCCGAAGGAAGGTAGGTCAATGAAACTATTTCAGCAAAGTCATCTTTTTTAACAGTTGCAGTTATATTTGAATAGATATATCTTTACTTTGAAACCATATCATTCAATCAGGACACTGAGTGGGTTGGTATACTTCCTGTGTTGCTTTGGTACACCTACAAGCAAAATTGTTCACTACGCTTGTTACGTTTGGTCAGCAGTTGATAACATACATTTAGCGGCTTTACCCCATTCCTACGTGTCTATTCTAACTCTCTTACAAATCAACCACAAAACTATCTGGTAAACAACTTTCTTACATACTGTGTGGAACTTAACTCAATTCAATTTAACTAAATTTGCATATGAAAGCCTGAAGCGTGGCAGCAGTAAGATTTTTTTTTTAAAATCCTCAGAGTCACTCACTAATGCTGTTTTTAATTTTTTTTTTGGGGGGGGGGGGTGTTTATGAGAGCAACAAAACTGTGTGCATCTTTGGGAAGCATGAATGTTAGGGGTCATTGGTGTTGTCTGGTCTGTTGGCTGTCTGAGATCTGGTGCTCTGCCTGGTGGCTTGGAGTTTTAGGCACAGTACTGTACATGCATTTGCTGGGAACATTGCCAAAGGCCATACTGCATATGTGCCAATCGGGCACAGCACAAAATCTCAGAAAGTTAGCAGCCCCCATTGCACCAGCCAAACAGCACCATTGGCTCCTACTGCATACGCATCAGATGGGTGTAATGCCAGCAAACCTATTTTTGTGCATAGTGTGTGCTGCCAAGGGGAAACAAATGCATCCAAATGTAAGCACTGCGGAAACCACCAAAAACAAATTCGAAAATTATTTTATGCTCTTGGGGTGGTGCAGGGGCAGTTTTACATTTAAGGTTTAACCACTTCAGCCCCTGAAGATTTGGCTGATCAATGACCAGGCAATTTTTTGCAATACGGCACTGCGTCACTTTAACTGACAATTGCGCGGTCGTGTGATGTTGTACCCAAACAAAATTGACGTCCTTTTTTTCCCATAAATAGAGCTTTCTTTTGGTGGTATTTGATCGGTTTTTATTTTTTGCGCTATAAACAAAAATATTTTGTACTTTTTTTATGCTAAATATCCCCAATTTTTTTTTAAAAAAGCTAATTTTTTTCCTCAGTTTAGGCCGATATGTATTCTTCTACATATTTTTGATAATAAAAATCGCAATAAGCGCATATTGATTAGTTTGCGCAATAATTATAGCATCTATAAAATAGGGGATAGATTTATGGCATTTTTATTTATTTATTTATTTACTAGTAATGGCGGCGATCTGGGATTTTTATCGGGACTGCGACATTTTGGCGGACACATCAGACATTTTTTACACATTTTTGGGATGATTGACAATTATACAGCAATCAGTGCTATAAAAATGCACTGATTACTGTGTAAATGTCACTGGCAGGAAAGGGGTTAACACTAGGGGGCGATGAAGGAGTTATCTGTGTTCCCTAGTGTGTGTTCTAATTTTGAGGGGAAGGGACTGACTATAGGAGATGACAAAAAAAATTAGGTAGTACTACGTATTACCAGGGGGGCGGACTTTTTAGGCTGAGAAACACTGGAGAGGAAGTAACAGTATAAAAATATAAAATTATTGAAGGTTACAAATACATAAAAGTAAGAATGAAGATTATAACATAAATGCATCTATGAATATTGTGCAGTGAGCCCTTGTATGTCTACGCGTTTCGCCGCTAGGCTTCCTCAGGACACGGCCAAGGTTCACAGACGGAACAGATAAGAGAATATGTTTCTCTATCTGAAATGAGATATAATGTCATTAGACACACATAACTAACACATAAACAAACTGTTTAAGATAAAAATCATATGCTAAGCAATTGCGAGTGCAGAGACGAACATCAAGCCATTACCTTGTTTGGAATGCACAATCATGTACAGTCACGATACGGTGGGTAATTCACTCAATAGTTAAAGAAACTGAAAATGGAGCACATACAACCAATGTCAGCACAGAGAGTCTATATTAGGGTAAAAGAGTATTAGCTTTTTTTTTTTTTAAAAAGGCTAGGACTATATTAGGTATCGCTGAATGTATGAACAGGGGCATATGAATAGTATTCTTTATTTTGGGAACGACCATCAGAGAGAGGAGGGCCATCAAAGAGTATCCCACAGTGAATCCTGGATTTGAATTCCAGTACTGCTGATGGCTATATATAGCCCAACAGCCAATCGCTGTATCTATCTATAAGCATACAATAATAACATTGGCTTAGATAAAAAGAGTAAGGGCACCTAAATAGTCTGAAGCAGCAAGGGCCTAATAATGACCTAGAGCTGAGTACTTACTTTTAAAGTTTCAATATCACAGCATGCCCCTGGGAGACAGCAATCCACTGCACACAGGGCTTGCGGCAGCTGAGAGGTATTTATACTCTAGATCAGCCACAGCTGATCGTTAGCCAGGGCATCATGTGATGTCTTCATATATTTACGGACGTGGCCTATTTTTGCACTTTCTTCTTTGTCTATAGGAGATGACAGATCGTGGTTCCTAGCTTGTAGGAACTCACGATCTGCCTCTCCTCTCCTCTTCTCACAGAACAAGGATTTGTGTGTTTACACACACAAGTCCCTGTTCTGCCTCTAGTGCCCGCAATCGTGCGTGGCCGGTGGTCATTGCGACCGCCGGCCATGAGCATCAGCGCCCTCGCAGTGCAGGGGGCACGCTAACCCGCTTAAAAAAGCCGACATATAGCTACGACAGTTCACAGGATTGTACCGACCTGCCGCAGTATAATGACGGCGGCTGGTCGGCAAGCGGTTAATACTACTTTAAAATGTGTGTATATATAGCCAAAATAGAACCAAAATCTTGGTTAGAATGGGAAAATATTCCAACCTGTCAGGTTTTTTTCTGGTCCTGATAAGAAAATTCTCCTTAACTTCTTGACCCACAGAATCAATGGAAAGTTATCGGAAATCTCTCCTAAGTAAGAAGAAATCCCCTTATTGAAACCACAGAAGGTCTCCCCATTGAAATATATTCACTCACTTCATGTTCTGCTGACAACTGCAAAAGTTTGTATTCTCCCTTACTTTCTGTCCTAATGATAATGGCCCCCAGGACAGTTATAGGGCGTACACACGGTCGGACTTTGTTCGGACATTCCGACAACAAAATCCTAGGATTTTTTCCGACGGATGTTGGCTCAAACTTGTTTTGTCTACACACGGTCACACAAAGTTGTCGGAAAATCCGATCGTTCTAAACACGGTGACGTAAAACACGTACGTCGGGACTATAAACGGGGCAGTGGCCAATAACTTTCATCTCTTTATTTATTCTGAGCATGCATGGCACTTTGTCCGTCGGATTTGTGTACACACGATCGGAATTTCCGACAACGGGTTTTGTTGTCGGAAAATTTTATCTCCTGCTCTCCAACTTTATGTGTCGGAAAATCCGATGGAAAATGTCCAATGGAGCCCACACACGGTCGGAATTTCCGACAACACGCTCCGATCGGACATTTTCCATCGGAAAATCCGACCGTGTGTACGGGGCATTAGAGAGGGTGAATCTCCCTATCAGGGATAGATGCGCAAATAAAAACTGTACAGAGATTTAAACCTTTTTACACTAAAAAAAAAATAAACAAATTAGATTTGACTTTAGATTTTGGATTTCACTCTGAAAATGATGGTCTCTTGTCTGCTTCTGGGTTCATTATTTTCTAAAATTGTCTGCAGTGAGAGAATTCAGAATTCCTGTATGCTTGCTCAATGACATCACAGGTTCTGAAAAATCAAAAAATAGCAGAGGTCCTATTTGTGAGTGGAGTGGTTAATTAAGTTTCTGAGCAAGTGAGTTCCATTCCGTGTTAAAAGTTAAAGTGGATGTAAACCCACTCCCATCTTTTTTTAAGTACTGCGTTAGGGGTGATCTATAAGGATATACATGCCTCCTGCATGTATCCTTACCTTTCAAATGTCTCCCCTCTGTCTGTTTGCAGCCCCCAAAAACGCCGGATTCAGTGGGCGGGTCCGTTGTACGGCGCTCAGTGGACGAAGTCATGACATCACCAGACTCCCCGCCCACCTCTACACTCGCGCCTGGCCGGAGTGAAAAGTGCGCGCACAGAGGAAGAGGAGCGAGCTCATGGCTCCTGTCACTGTCCAGTGACAGTCGGGGGTGATCGGTGCGGCGGGGACAGCTGTGAGCACGGATCCCCCTGAGGAGGCAGAGAAGGAGAAGCAGCTGATCAAACGCCATGCAGGGAGATCGGTGCTCACGGCTGTCCCTCCGCTGCACTGATCACCCTCGACTGTCCCTTGTGCCCTCCTCCTCCAGCGTCTGATGTGTTCTCTCCACCACCACCACCCCTTCTTCTCTGGCCCCACTCCTGTCCTTATCCGCCCGCTGTGTCTTCCTCCTCCACCCCCCTCATCCCCCGCAGCCGACTCCCCTCCATTCCAGCGGGCTCTGTCAGGATGGAGAGCGGAAGGGGGGGGGGTTGCTGCTGGACACAGCTTTATACAGTATATATATATATCAATCCCTACACTGGCTCCCAATCACCCAGCGAATTAAATTCAAAATTCTAACCACAACATACAAAGCCATTCACAACTCTGCCCCAAGCTACATCACTAATCTTGTCTCCAAATATCACCCAAATCGACCTCTCCGCTCTTCTCAAGACCTCCTGCTTTCAAGCTCTCTCATCTCCTCCTCCCATGCTCGTCTCCAGGATTTCTCCAGAGCCTCTCCCATCCTCTGGAACTCGCTACCTCCATCTATCCGGCTATCCCCTACTCTTGCTACCTTCAGGCAATCCCTGAAAACTCATCTCTTCAGGAAAGCCTATCACGTCTCCAACTAATCTCCTACCACTTCCACCAGCTCATTCCCCACAGTTACAACCTTTTGTACCACCTGCCCCACCCTATTAGATTGTAAGCTCTTCTGAGCAGGGCCCTCTTAATCCTATTGTATTGTATTGTATTGTATTATAACTGTATTGTCTCCCTTTTATATTGTAAAGCGCTGCGTAAACTGTTGGCGCTATATAAATCCTGAATAATAATAATAATTATATATATATATATATATATATATATATGTAATATAGCTGTGTCCAGCAGCAACCCCCCCCCCCCCATCAGACCAGTGGAATGTCTGCAGCCAGGGCTGAGATTATGTGGAACAGCCAATCCTGGCAGAGCAGCAGAAGAAAGGAATGGGAGGGAATTATAAAATACTGCCTCTGTCTTAGGCTGGTGCACGAGATGTAAATTACCTGTCACTTACAGCAAGGGGGAGTATTTGACAAAGTTTTCCTCATTTTGTCAAGAATTTTCTCACTGAACAATAAAAGAGGATTGCTCAGAGATGGATTAACTCTGTGTGGCAAGACTGGGCTCAAATGATAGGAAATCTTATACTCTACAATATGACATAAAAAAAAAAATCAGGTTTACATCCACTTTAAGCTATAAAATGTAACCTTTAACCTTTAAAATTTGATTAAAGCCCATCTCCAGGCATAAGGATCTCCTTCCCCTTTCCTTCCAATTCTTCCAATTTCCTTCCCTCCCTCTTTAGATACGGTTTTATATTTAGATTATTTATATATAGATATATATATATATCTATATATATATATATAGATATATATATATATATATCTATATATATACAGGGCTCAAAATTTCAAGTCCTGAGCTACTAGCCAGGCCTTAAGGGTTACTCACCACCAGTTGCCCCACCCAACCCAATCCATCTCCTACTATGCCCCGCCCCTACAATGCCCTGCCACTAATCCTGCCCCTTTGCACGCCCTCATAAACTCTCATGAAATGACACTTGTTTTATGCAGAATTAAGTTACACAAATAAATATTAACAACAACGTTATCACCCGTGCCCATCAATGCAGCCTCACCCGTGCCCATCAATGCAGCCTCACCCATGTCCATCAACGCAGTGTGACCAGTGCCCACTAACGCAGCCTCAGCTGTGTCCATCAATGCAGCATGACCAGTGCCCACCAACACAGCCTCACCCATGTCCATCAATGCAGTGTGACCAGTGCCCATTAACGCAGCCTCACCTGTGTCCATTAATGCAGCGTGACCAGTGCCTACCAACAAAGCCTCACCTGTGTCCATCATTGCAGCCTTACCAGTGCAGCCTCACCTGTGTCCATCATTGCAGCCTGACCAGTGCAGCCTTACCTGTGTCCATCATTGCAGCCTCACCAGTACATCCTCACCAGTGTCCATCATTGCAGCCTCACCCGTGCAGCCTCACCTGTGTCCATCATTGCAGCCTCACTCGTACAGCCTCACCTGTGTCCATCATTGAAGCCTCACCAGTGCAGCCTCACCTGTGTCCATCATTGCAGCCTCACCTGTGTCCATCATTGCAGCCTCACCTGTGCAGCTTCACCTGTGTCCATGATTGCAGCTTCACCCATGCAGCCTCACCTGTGTCCATCATTGCAGTCTCACCTGTGTCCATCATTGCAGACTCACCTGTGTCCATCATTGCAGCCTCACCCATGCAGCCTCACCTGTGTCCATCATTGCAGCCTCACCCATGCAGCCTCACCTGTGTCCATCATTGCTGCCTCACCTGTGCAGCCTCACCTGTGTCCATCATTTGAGCCTCACCAGTACGGCCTTACCTGTGTCCATCATTGCAGCCTCACCCATGTGGCCTCACCTGTGTCCATCATTGCAGCCTCACCTGTGTCCATCATTGCAGCCTCATCCGTTCAGCCTCACTTGTGTCCATCATTGCAGCCTCACCTGTGCTGCCTCACCTGTATCCATCATTGAAGCCTCACCAGTGCAGCCTCACCTGTTCAGCCTCATCTGTGTCCATCATTGCAGCCTCACCTGTATCCATCATTGCAGCCTCACCCGTGCAGAAGGGGCGGCCAGATCATCATAGCGGAAGAGAGCTTGGAGGAAGAGGAGAGCAGGCTTAAACACAGAGCGGGGTTTGCCCGCTGTAAGAGCTTACGCTAGAATTGCAGTCCACACGCCGTCACACACAGCCCCGCCCTCCTGACCCCGAACCTGAGACAGACAGAACGCTGGTGCTGCTTCCAGGAACCAGAAACAGTTAATTCAACACTGCGGTAGACGCATCTTCCAATGTTGTGACGGGAGTTACTTTGGGTGGGGGGCTTGTGGAACCCAGCTTAACTTGGAGAGCTCTGGAAACTCCGTGTCCAGCTCCCCCGGCTCCACCTATGTTTAAATCACTCTGTGTCCTTGAGGGGCGAAGGGTGACCAAGAACCCCAGTCTGATCTGTGATAGTCGGACTCGCTGTACAGCCACACTGGAATATTGTGTATATGTATATATTGTGTGTTGTCTGATGCTGTTGGACTCTTTGCTGGGATCGTTTGGGTTGTGGCTGTGTCCCATTGTTCTGTTGTGTCTGTCTGCCTTAGAAGAAGTGTATTATGGGATGGATGTTTGTATTGGTGTTCCTGGCAACAGCCCTCCAACAGCCTCCCTGCTGATAGGGGCTCTATTGTTCAAATGTTTCAATGCCTCTGTGTTTCTTATTGCTGATTGGACAGTTTACCCTGCCCTGAATCCAAGGGAGGGGGGGGGACTGTCCCTGAGTTGTATATCTGTTGTTACATGTGTTTTGAATAGAGAGTCTGTTGTTTCACCCTACATTGAGTTACGGCTAATGACTGAGTGCTGTGTGGGATCTTGGATCGTGTGGTACCAGACAGAGGAAGCATTTACAGCAGGCAGACTCATCTTGAGTACGGGGGTCCGTCACAAATGCAATGCCAATCGCAGCACCTGTCCTTTCAGCCAATCAGGTGATGAGTATCAGACCCGCGCTACCTGACTGGCTGAGAGGCGGGTCAGTGTTAGAAAAGCAAATATTCATTCGCTTTTCTAACACACCTGGGTGGACTCTGAGCGCAATGCTTTGCCTATGGCCCTAATCAGGTGCTTCAAAAATACACCCCTGCTGCTGTAATTCAGGCACCCGGTGTCCGAAAAGGGGGCCGGACACCTGAATAGGGGATGGTGGTGGCAGCCATGGATAGATTCATGAAATGCATGAATCTATCCATTATTCACAGAGGGGGTGGCTGGAGAGAGGGGGCGGCGCCCTTCCTGGAGTGTGTGAGTCCTGTATTCCCCTGTGGTTCCATCCACCACTGCCCACGTTACTACTGTAGTAGCTTATGGACCTGCAGATGGAGCCAGAGTACAGCAGGGGATACACTCTCAGACGTGTGTAGGATCTGAAGATCCTTTGGGCAGCTTTGCTAGTAAAAAGATAAAAGCTTCCTTCTGTTTCCCTCTTCTTTCCATTCTGTTCAATTTCTCTCTCTCTCTTTCTTTCTCTTCTGTCGGTCCCTGTTCTGGGAGGCCTTAGCTGATACGTCTCTTGACTATCCTCTGTGCAAGGCCCGACTCTCATACCTACTCCAAGGGTGCCCCCCGATTTATGCTTAATACACGTTTGCCCTCCTTTCCCTTCTTCCCCCACCTCCCCTTTCCTGCCTATCCTCATAGTTCATATATTATGTGTATTATTACTGTAAACCTAGCTTTTACTATGCCATACTTATTGATCTTTATTATCATAACCATAGTTACATAGTTACATAGTTACATAGTAGGTGAGGTTGAAAAAAGACACAAGTCCATCAAGTCCAACCTATGTGTGTGATTATGTGTCAGTATTACATTATATATCCCTGTATGTTGCGGTCATTCAGGTGCTTAACTAATAGTTTCTTGAAGCTATCAATGCCCCCCGCTGAGACCACCGCCTGTGGAAGGGAATTCCACATCCTTGCTGCTCTTACAGTAAAGAACCCTCTACGTAGTTTAAGGTTAAACCTCTTTTCTTCTCATTTTAATGAGTGGCCACGAGTCTTGTTAAACTCTCTTCTGCGAAAAAGTTTTATCCCTATTGTGGGGTCACCAGTACGGTATTTGTAAATTGAAATCATATCCCCTCTCAAGCGTCTCTTCTCCAGAAAGAATAAGTTCAGTGCTCGCAACCTTTCCTCATAACTAAGATCCTCCAGACCCTTTATTAGCTTTGTTGCCCTTCTTTGTACTCGCTCCATTTCCAGTACATCCTTCCTGAGGACTGGTGCCCAGAACTGGACAGCATACTCCAGGTGTGGCCGGACCAGAGCTTTGCAGAGTGGGAGAATTATCGTTTTATCTCTGGAGTTGATCCCCCTTTTAATGCATGCCAATATTCTGTTTGCTTTGTTAGCAGCAGCTTGGCATTGCATGCCATTGCTGAGCCTATCATCTACTAGGACCCCCAGGTCCTTTTCCAACCTAGATTCCCCCAGAGGTTCTCCCCCCAGTGTATAGATTGCATTCATATTTTTGCCACCCAAATGCATTATTTTACATTTTTCTACATTGAACCTCATTTGTCATGTAGTCGCCCACCCTATTAATTTGTTCAGGTCTTTTTGCAAGGTTTCCACATCCTGCGGAGAAGTTATTGCCCTGCTTAGCTTAATATCGTCTGCAAATACAGAGATTGAACTGTTTATCCCATCCTCCAGATCGTTTATGAACAAATTAAATAGGATTGGTCCCAGCACAGAACCTTGGGGAACCCCACTACCCACCCCTGACCATTCTGAGTACTCCCCATTTATCACCACCCTCTGAACTCGCCCTTGTAGCCAGTTTTCAATCCATGTACTCACCCTATGGTCCATGCCAAAGGACCTTATTTTGTACAGTAAACGTTTATGGGGAACTGTGTCAAATGCTTTTGCAAAATCCAGATACACCACGTCTATGGGCCTTCCTTTATCTAGATGGCAACTCACCTCCTCATAGAAGGATAATAGATTGGTTTGGCAAGAACGATTCTTCATGAATCCATGCTGATTACTGCTAATGATACCGTTTTTATTACTAAAATCTTGTATATAGTCCCTTATCATCCCCTCCAAGAGTTTACATACTATTGATGTTAGGCTAACTGATCTGTAATTACCAGGGATGTATTTTGGGCCCTTTTTAAATATTGGTGCTACATTGGCTTTTCTCCAATCAGCTGGTACCATTCCAGTCAGTAGACTATCTGTAAAAAACAACGGTCTGGCAATCACTTGACTGAGTTCCCTAAGTACCCTCGGATGCAAGCCATCTGGTCCCGGTGATTTATTAATGTTAAGTTTCTCAAGTCTAATTTTAATTCTGTCCTCTGTTAACCATGGAGGTGCTTCCTGTGTTGTGTCATGAGGATAAACACTGCAGTTTTGGTTACTGAAGCCCCCCGATTCACTCGTGAAGACTGAGGAGAAGAATAAATTCAATACCTTCGCCATCTCCCCATTCTTTGTAAGCAGATGTCCTTCCTCATTCTTTATGGGGCCAATAAGGTCTGTCCTCCCTTTTTTACTGTTTACATACTTAAAGAATTTCTTGGGATTTTTTTTGCTCTCCTCCGCTATGTGTCTTTCATGTTCTATCTTAGCTGTCCTAATTGCACCCTTACATTTCTTGTTGCATTCTTTATAAAGTCTGAATGCTGAGGATGATCCCTCAACCTTGTATTTTTTGAAGGCCTTCTCCTTTGCTTTTATATGCATTTTTACATTGGAGTTAAGCCATCCAGGACTTTTGTTCGCTCTTTTAAATTTATTACCCAATGGGATACATTGGCTAATGTCCTTATTTAATATGCTCTTAAAGCAAACCCATCTCTCCTCTGTATTCTTTGTTTCTAATATTTTATCCCAATTTATGCCTTTTAGCAAGGTTTGTAGTTTAGGGAAGTTGGCTCTTTTGAAATTCAGTGTCTTTGTATTCCCTTTATGTTTCCTATTTGTGTGATTTATACTGAAACTAATTGACCTGTGATCGCTGTTACCTAAATTGCCCCGTATTTCCACATCCGTGATCAGGTCTGTATTGTTGGTAATCAGTAGATCCAGTAATGTTTTATTTCTAGTTGGTGCGTCTGCCATCTGACCCATAAAATTGTCCTGTAAGACATTAAGGAATTGGCGAGCCTTAAATGAATGCGCGGTTCCCTCCGCCCAGTCTATGTCTGGATAATTAAAATCCCCCATTATGATAACACTTCCCATCCTTGCTGCTAATCCAATTTGTGATAGGAGATCTGTCTCCACTTCCTCCCTCAGGTTAGGGGGCCTATAGCATACTCCCAGTATTATTTTCCCCTTAGCTTCATCCCTTTGGAGCTCTACCCATAAGGATTCCCCCTCCTCTCTAGCTCCCTCAGTGATGTCATCTCTCACATTCACTTGTACATTATTCTTAATATATAGGCATACCCCTCCCCCTTTTTTACCCTCTCTATCCTTGCGGTATAGGGTATACCCTTGAATGTTTGCCAGCCAATCATGAGAGCTGTTGAACCAGGTCTCTGAAATTCCCACAAAATCCAAATCCTCCTCGTACAACAGTATCTCTAGTTCACCCATCTTGTCCGCCATGCTCCTGGCATTGGTGAACATGCCACATAGTTTAGACCGGTCGCATATTGTCCTCGTATTTGGTGTTTCGAGATTGCAACTAGGACTTGCTACTATACTCACCTTGTGTTTTTGTGCTTTGGTTAACCTACCACTAATGCCCCCAATACTACCCTCTGGAATATCTTCTGCGCTGGCTATCTCTGCCTCTGGACCCTCCCCCCATCGCCTAGTTTAAAAACCCCTCTAACTTTTTGACCATCTTCATTCCCAGCAGATCTGCACCCTCCTCATTTAGGACCGTTATTGGTTCCTATGACTTACAGATGTACCTTTTTACAATGTTGATTACAGTACATTTGAACATTTGTAAGGGTCATACTATGTATATTTAAAGTGGTTGTAAACTCAGGAAAAAAAAAAACCTTTAAGACAAAGTCATAATAAGCTAGTAAGCATCGCATACTAGCACATTATGAAATACTTACCTTAGATCTAAGCTGTTGTTATTTCCGGGTTCGCGGGCTCCAGCGCTGTGATTGGCCGGAGCGGCGATGACGTCACTACTGCGCATGCGAATGGGAGCTGGCGGTTATGGCCCGGCTACTGAAGAAACGGCACGAGTAGGCCATTTCTTCAATGCGCATGTACCTATGATGTCGGCACATGCGGATACAGTGAATATCTCCTAAACTGCGCAAGTTTAGGAGATATTCACGGTACCTACAGGTAAGCCTTATAATAGGCTTACATGTAGTGAAAAGTGGTGTAACAGGGTTTACAACCACTTTAACCACTTCAATACTGGGCACTTTCACCCCCTTCCTGCCCAAGCCATTTTTCAGCTTTCAGCGCTGTCACACTTTGAATGACAATTGCGCGGTCTCCTTCACTGATGTGCGCTGATGAGGCTGCACTGAGGGGCACTGATAGGCTGCACTGATGAGGTGGCACTTATGGGCACTGATGAGGCGGCACTTATGGGCACTGATTAGATGGCACTGATGAGAAGGCACTAATATGTTACACTTATGAGCACTGATGAGCTCTGATAGGCAGCACTGATGGGTGACACTGGTGGGCACTGATAGGTGGCATGGATAGGCGGCACTGATGGGCATTGATGGGTGGCACTAATAGGCAGCACTGATGGGCATTGATGGACAGCACTGATGGGCATTAAGGGGCAGCACTGATATGCGGCACTGATGGGCACTGAAAGCCAGCACTGACTGGCATCACTAATGGGCACTGATTGCTGGCACGGGTGGGCACTGATTGCTGGCACTGGTGACACATTAGTGAAATCAGGGCACTGATGATCAGTGCCCTGATTACATGTCTTGTTGTCCCCTGCAAGGGGATGCCACTGATCGGCTCTCCTTGCCACACGCTCTGTCAATGTGAGGCGATGAGAGATGATTATCACCACTTCTTGTATTTACATGTGATTGGACACAGCCGATCATATGGTTAAAGAGCGGCATCAGAGGCTCTTTACAGAGATCGTGGTTGAGCCGTGTCCTAGCAACACGGTGCGGCCACAATCGCCACGCTGCGCTCCCCACGGGGAGCGCGCAGGAGCGGGCGTTCAGGTGCGCTGTCATATGACATCCACCCAGACATGTGAACTGCTGAAAAATATGTTCGTTTCATTCATTTTTGTTTATTTTTCTTTTTTCGGGTAATTCGTTATATTCGCAATTTGTAATTTCGTAAATTCCGAAATCCGAAAATAGGAAAGAAAATCCGAAAATTCTAAAGAATAACTAACTAACTAATAATAACTAACTATTAAATTATAGGTATTGGAATTTCCTTTTAAATTTGGCTGTTAGTGAACGTGACGAATATGAATTTATCTGAAGTTACAAATTATATGAAATAGCGAATGCTGCATCTAAACAAATGGAACGGAGTGAATTTATAATAAATAATAATAATAAAAAGTTTTTATAATTTGTCAGTGGATCCGCGCTTCAGCATATTTTAGCAACTGCTGCCCCCCTTAATAAATAGGGAACACCTCCGTGTAACCCCAAGAGATTGAGATCAAAAGTAGGGAGTGGCGCTGTGCTATAAAGAGGGAATATCGGTATCTAATAATCCTACTAGTTAAAGTGACTAGTGTATCTGTGTAAAGATTCAATCCTCTCACAAATATAAATTAACAATGTGATATTGAGTAGGTACAAATTAATGATATAAAAATTGTTTTAAAATTAGATGCAATAGTGTATACTTCACATATAAAGTGATAAATATTCCTTAGTGTAAAAGATAATGAACTATATATAAATATATTGGTGCAATCATGATCCCATCTACTCAATAAGAGAGAGAGGTCATGGAATATAAGCGCTAATTGCTTTGTGATATTCCGTCTCGTATAAATCAACCTACTATATATAAAACGAAAGTGACAGGTGCAAAATTTAAAAATTAAAAAATATAGACTGTTAAGAACTACTGCATGTTTTTTATTTGAAAGGAAGAATTTCGCTTGGAAGACACAATATATCACTTTATGAACACTTGCTGCTGCACATTATACGGGACCTTTTTTTTTTTCTTTTTTTTTTTTTTTTTTTCTTCGGTTGAGGATTTATTACAAGAATATATCATATACTCTTTAAATCTATTTAGATTCATTATAGAATATGCAACATATTATCTGAGTTTATTTAGGATTCTTGCACATCACTTTATAGGGGTTGGTATACTAAAATATATTTTTTAATTTTTAAATTTTGCACCTGTCACTTTCGTTTTATATATAGTAGGTTGATTTAAACGAGACGGAACATCACAAAGCAATTAGCGCTTATATTCCATGACCTCTCTCTCTTATTGAGTAGATGGGATCATGATTGCACCAATATATTTATATATAGTTCATTATCTTTTACACTAAGGAATATTTATCACTTTATATGTGAAGTATACACTATTGCATCTAATTTTAAAACAATTTTTATATCATTAATTTGTACCTACTCAATATCACATTGTTAATTTATATTTGTGAGAGGATTGAATCTTTACACAGATACACTAGTCACTTTAACTAGTAGGATTATTAGATACCGATATTCCCTCTTTATAGCACAGCGCCACTCCCTACTTTTGATCTCAAAAAGTTTTTATTATTATTGTTATTTATTATTAATTCATTATGTTCCATTTGTTTAGATATGGCATTCGTTATTTTGGATAATTCATAACTTTGGATAAATTC
Source organism: Aquarana catesbeiana (assembly GCF_042186555.1). Taxonomy (NCBI): domain Eukaryota; kingdom Metazoa; phylum Chordata; class Amphibia; order Anura; family Ranidae; genus Aquarana; species Aquarana catesbeiana. The sequence goes on along the minus strand of NC_133327.1, from coordinate 262,442,039 downwards.
GTATTCGTTACATTCACTAACAGCCAAATTTGAAAGGAAACTCCAATACCTATAATGTAATAGTTAGTTATTATTTCAGATTTTCGGGTCTTCGGATTTTCCAATTTCGAATTTACAAATTTTCGAATATTCGAATTTACAAATATTTGGAAAAATTCCTTAAACGGGTTATCATTAAGTCAGATGTTTCCGAATGACCAAATTTGTCTAAATTCCTTAAAAAATGAATTTGGAACAAAACGAATTGCACATGTCTAATTGAAAGTGAAAAGATAAAAGAACCAGCAAGTTTAGTCTTCTTTGAAGAATTTTTTATGTGACCATGCTTTACCAGAAGAAGAAGTCTTAGCTTCAGCACAGTCATGTGGCTGCACTGACCAATGAGTGCTTGCCATCGAGAACATTTTGATGAATATTCACTCTGGGGCTGTGTATTGCAGTGTACGGTGTATGAAAGGTTTTATCGGCAAGACAGGGCATCATGGCCGCTATGTGCAGAGGGGTCTGGAAATATGGCCAGGAAACTTGTTTATGTTTTCATGTTTTGTGAAAAGGTAAACTTACGCTTAACCACCTCAATACAGAGCACTTACACCCCCTTCCTGCCCAAGCCAATTTTAAGCTTTCAGCGCTGTCGCTATTTAAATGAAAATTGCGCAGTCAAGCTACACTGTACCCAAACAGAATTTTTATTATTTTGTTCCCACATATAGAGCTTTCTTTTGGTGGTATTTGATCACCTCTGCTTTTTTTATTTTTTGCTAAACAAATAAAAAAAAAAACTAAAATTTTCAAAAAAAAAAAAAGTTTTTCTTTTGTCTCTGTTATAAAATGTTGTAAATAACTAAGTTTTCTCCTTCACTGATGGGAACTGATAAGGTGGCACTGACGGGCACTGACAAGGCGGCACCAATGAGGTGGCACTGATGGGCACTGATGATGGGCACTGAAAGGCGGCACTGATGGGTAGCATTGATATGCAGCACTGATGGGCACTGATAGGCGGCACTGCTGGGCACTAATAGGTGGCACTGCTGGGCACTGATACGTGGCACTGATGGGTACTGATATGCGGCACTGATAGATGGCATTGATAGGCATCACTGATGGCACTGGCAGGCATTGGGATGGGCACTGATTGGCAGCTGCCTGGGCACTGATTGGCATTTCCCTGGTGGTCTAGGGTGGCACACCTGGTGGTCCAGTGTGGTGGCATCCCTGGTGGTCCTGGTGGCATCCTGGTGGTCCTGGGTGGGCATCCGAGGGGGGCTGCGCTGATAAATAATCAGCCCAGACCTCCCCTGTCAGGAACCGATCAGTTCTCCTCTACAGACGCAAGTGAGGAGAAGCCGATCAACGGCTCTTCCTGTTAACATTGTGAACAGCCATGATTGGACACGGCTGATCACGTGGTAAAGAGCCTCCGTCAGTGTAGCGGTGTGTCAGACTGACACACCGCACCACCGATTGCCGTGATGCGCGTCCACGTGGGCACGGGAGAGCGGTCGTTCTGGGAGGCCGTCATATGACATCCACCCAGAAGGAGAGCCGCACCGCCCAGCCGTCATTTGAAGTGGTTAACCACTTCCCGCCCGCCCTATAGCGGATTGACGTCCGGGAAGTGGTTCTGTTATCCTGACTGGACGTCATATGACGTCCAGCAGGATAACATGCCGCCGCGCGCCCCCAGGGGCGCGCATCGCAGCGATCGGTGGAGCGGTGTGTCAGTCTGTCACACCGCTACACCGATCTTGGTAAAGAGCCTCCGGCGGAGGCTCTTTACTACGTGATCAGCCGTGTCCAATCACGGCTGATCACGCTGTCAATGGGAAGAGCCGTTGATCGGCTCTTCCTCATTTGCGTCTGACAGACGCGAGTAGAGGAGAGCCGATCGGCAGCTCTCCTGGCAGGGGGGGTCTGTGCTGATTGTTTATCTGGGCATCCCACCAGGGATGCCACTAGGACCACCAGGGAAGGGGCAACGTGGATGGCCAGGTATGTACCCCATGGCCATCCACATGTGCCCAATCTGTGCCAATCAGTGCCCACAAATGGGCACTGACTGGCACCATTATGTCACTGATCTGCCCAGCAATGCCCAGATCTGCCCAGCAATGTTTTATCAGTGCCACCTGTCATTGCCCATCGGTGCCACCTGTCATTGCCCATCGGTGCCACCTGTCAGTGCTCATCTGTGCCCATCAGTGCCCACCTATCAGTGCCCATCAGTGCCACACATCAGTGCCACCCATAAGTACCCATCAGTGCCACCCATATGTACCCATCAGTGCCACCCATATGTACCAATCAATGCCACCTACGAGTGCCCATCAGTGCCGCCTATGAGTCCCCATCGGTGCCACCTATGAGTGCCCATCAGTGCCGCATACCAGTGCCACCTATCAGTGCCCATCAGTGCCGCCTATCAGTGCCCATCATCAGTGCCCGTTAGTGCCACCTCATCAGTGCCACCTCATTGGTGCCACCTCATCGGTGCCCATCAGTGCCGCCGTATCAGTGCCCATCAGTGCAGCCGTATCAGTGCCCATCATTGAAGGAGAAAGCGTACTTATTTACAAAAAATTTTAACAGAAACAAAGAAAAACTTGTTTTTTTTCGAAATTTTCGTTTCTTTTTTTATTTGTTGCGCAAAAAATAAAAACCGCAGAGGTGATCAAATACCACCAAAAGAAAGCTCTATTTGTGGGAACAAAATGATAAAAAATTTGTTTGGGTACAGTGTAGCATGACCGCGCAATTGTCATTCAAATTGCGACAGCACTGAAAGGTAAAAATTGGCCTGGGCAGAAAGGGGTCTAAGTGCCTGGTATTGAAGTGGTTAAAGAACCTAACCTCAGATACATTTTTCATTTTTTTTTTCAATTTTGGATAGTGTAAGGGAGGATTATAACCCCCTTTCAGTTTTTTTTACCAACTGTGTCCAACTAGGAAGATTTACCTTCACTTCCTGTTCCACAGCCAAAATGGGAAGTGAGGAAATCCCTGAAAATTAAGGGAACCCCTTGGAGCTCCCCTGTGAACACCAGAACAAGTGTCCCTATTGGAAGATTTCCCTTCTATTACTTTTCTGGGGACAACTCAGAACTTTGGGGTGGGGGGGTTTGTTTCACTTTCAATGATAATGATAAACAGGACAAAAAGAGAGGGTGAATCTCCGCAGGGACGTAGAAAGCAATAACAACAGGTGTTCTAATCCATCTCCACTCTATCCAACGCTATCCAAAGTTTAATAGCTTACATTCTACAGTATAAGTGCAACCTTTACAGATATTTATTACCTCTCATAGAGTACACAATATTCTCCCCCGACAATGTTTTCATCTGTTTTTCTCATCAGTAGGTTGATGCTGATCATGGATAATGCCTGAACATAGATATCATCTACTTCCTGGGTTAAGATAATATAATTGTAATCCCTGGAGCAGTTCTTAGCTGTACTCACAAATGTCTGACAAAGATCAGCCCCTGCCGCAGCCTCTCAGCTTGTGACTTGCTACACAATTACATTATTTGTCTGATCCCTGGAAGAGCAGAGGCTATCATCACTAGCATGATCTCAACACTAGAAAAGTCAGTTTACTGGAGCTCAATTCATCTGTAATTAAAGTAGAACTAAAGGCAAAAGTTTTTTTTTTTTTTTCTGTCATCTGTGTTCCATTGGGGATGTTTTCACCAGGGTCCCCAGGAGGGTTGCCATCTTTTCTTCAAGCCAAACCTGAACACATTAGCCGCGCACAGCAATTTTTTTTTCAGTAGTACATTAAATTCATTACCTCTGTACAATGCAAGGCAATTTTTATGTATTTATGTAGTATACACTCTACATATATTTTGTGATTAAATAACATTTCTAATCATATGGAGTTAATCACAAAAGTCCCCCGTTACATCAGAGTCAACAAAGCTTACAATTGCAGTGAGCAACCCTGCTGGGTAGCCACAGTCTGGGCCAGGGGTGGACTGATAACTCATGGGGCCTCCGGGCAATTGAAGATCATGGGTCCCCCAGGTTTAAAGATGGCTGTCTCATGGGAGCCAACATTAATGTGGCAGGACAAAGCTTAGAGGCACCGAGCTCTGCAACATGCAGAGTGGCAGAAGGAGTGTGGTGGGTATGATGGGGGCAGTATGTACAAGAGAGCAGTGTGGAGATATGATGGGGGTAGTATGTATAGGAGTGGATTGCAGAGGGGATGGTGAGGGTAGTATGTATAGGAGAGGAGTGTGGAGGGGATGGTGGGGGTAGTATGTATAGGAGAGGAGTGCGGAGGGGATGGTGGGGGTAGTATGTATAGGACAGGAGTGAGGAGGGGATGATGGGGGTAGTATGTATAGGAGAGGAGTGCGGAGGGGATGATGGGGGTAGTATATACAGGAGAGGAGTGCGGAGGGGATGGTGGGGGTAGTATGTACAGGAGAGGAGTGCGGAGGGGATGGTGGGGGTAGTATGTACAGGAGAGGAGTGCAGAGGGGATGCTGGGGGTAGTATGTACAGGAGAGTTACGAGGGAATGGTGGGGGTAGTATGTACAGGAGAGGAGTGCAGAGGGGATGGTGGGGGTAGTATGTACAGGAGAGTTACGAGGGGATGGTGGGGGTAGTATGTACAGGAGAGGAGCGCAGAGGGGATGGTGGGGGGTAGTATGTACAGGAGAGGAGTGTGGAGGGTATGATGGGGGTAGTATTTTTATAGGAGAGTAGTGCAGAGGGGATGGTGGGGGTAGTATGTATAGGAGAGGAGTGCGGAGGGGATGGTGGGGGTAGTATGTATAGGAGAGGAGTGCGGAGGGGATGATGCCAGCTAGATATATGAAGTGGTCTGGGGGGGTGATGCACCCGGGGGGAGTTGGGGGCTGAGAAACAGTGATATATATAAAAACAAAAGCGATTGTACTCATCCATTAATATTTACAACAGTACAGCAATGAAAACTGCCAGCTCCTAGCACTCTGTATGTAGAGGTGATATGAAGGTAATGTATGACCATTCATATATATCTATGTTATCCAAGCTCTGTACAATCAGAAGTTTACACTCTCCACATACACACAGGGTTAATGAATGGTCATAAATGACTGCACATTATCTGGACTGAGGATGGGGGATGTTTGTATAGACAGAGGTGTGAGGCTTGGAAGATATCCTAACCCTTCACACCAACTCCTGCAAAACAAATCCTGTCAGCTTTCCACCCTAGGAGACTCAGACAAAAACTCTCAGCTCACCTCTTGCCTGCATGTAGTGTGAGCAGCGCCAGCCCGACATTATCTACTCCTCAGCTCCGCCTCCCGGGTTCTGTAAGCACACCGCACTAGTGATCGGAGGGGGGGAGAGTTAAGTCACTGTTAAGAGAGACCATGCAGGAGCCTGGAGGGGGGGGGGGGTAGACAGGAATGAGCATTAGGTTCTAACAAACACACCAGCCCAGTGTATTTATGGAGAAGCAATGACACTGCTGCTGTCTCCAAAGTGACAAATATGCTAATGGAGCTCCCCCTGTCTGAATGGTCTGTCCGGGTTTCAGAGAGTCTGAAAACTGGGCAGATGATTCAGAACCCGGACTGTCCGGGCGAATCCCGTACAGGTGGCAACCCTAGTTCCCAGAGCTAGTTTCCTAGATTTCTGCTCTGTTCCTGTTCTGGTAACAACCCAACATGTGGGATTTTCTTTCACTCTTGGTGATAATGGTAAATAGGACAAAAAGAGGCCACTCTCCCTAACGGCGGCATAGACAAACAATAAAAAAAACTGTCAGGTGTTCTAATCCCTCTCTACTCAAAACTGAGAAAAAAGGTTTTGCCTTTACTTATAATTCCATAAAAAGGTACTGCTTTTATTAAAAACTATACTGCTGTTGACATGTAAGGAATTTATTATGTTTACATCAATCATATTAGTAGTAGATATTGTATTGATTATAGTATCTATCATTGCAAAGTTTATTGGAGTTTAAGTGATACCTTTTGTTGTCTAGTTTAGGTTCTTAAAGATGCAAGCTTTTTGAATGCCGTACATCCCTTTTTCAGGCTTTAGATAATTACATTAGCAAGAAAAGAGTATCACCTAAACCTCAACCTTTTTTCATGCACTCTTAGGTACTTGAAAGTTCACAAGCAAAGGGTGGGTGAGACTGTGTCAAAAACAGAATTCACTCTGGTCACTAATTTTAAATTGCTTTATGTAATAGGAGACAAAACTTGTAGGAAAGCAAAAAGATACTTTAAAGTAATAATAACTGAAAAGTACTAGAAGTTCACTGAAAATATACTACAATTTCCCATTAATGAGAATGATAGCAGAGGTAGCATTCATGACACAGCTTTACCATCTCAAAGAATAATTATGTGACTTCAACACAAGCTGTATTTATTCAGGAAATTGTGGGGAAAAAACCTTGCTAACAAGTTATTTATAAAATGTCCCTTTCCTAATACAGCAGTGTACAGAAAAAAAAACCCACATTATAGCCACTGCAAAAGTACACCAAAGCTGGCATTGTAATATATTAAAAACCATGATTGTTTAATGCTGTGGATTGGCCACACCATCAGTATTCTATACTTATGCAAAATATGCAGTGGCCAGAATATAAATATACGGTGACGGGTATTTTTCAAGGCAACTGGTCACAAATCAGCCAAGTCTCTTCAACAGGTTTACAGACCTGTGTGTCTGTATTCTTGGCAGCCAAGTGCAACAGTTTGTAAAGTTCAAAGACAGGTTTATTAGTGAAGATGAGACAGATTCTCACTGTAAACAGACGCATAATTAAGAAGTAGTCAGGTTTCATTTTGCAAGTGTGACCTTAGTGCAGGCTAAGGAGACATTTATGACTCACAATGCATCGTATTGTACCTGTTTAGCATCGCTTTGCCTCATGTCAGAATTGATAAATGTCCCCCAGTATGCGTTCCCTTTCAGTTAAAATACTGAGGCATCCATCTATCTAAATAAAGTGTGTATTTGACATAGGAGTGAAGTAATGCTTTTTTAAACGTTAATAAATTTTGTGCGTTTATAGTGGCAATGATGGCAAGACAGACATACACACATGCACACACACGCATATGCACATATACACATGCACATGCACACAACAGTCCATGTTCTCTTGCCATTGGCTGGCACAGCTGCTTGTCTCTTATTGGCTGACCTGGCTTATCGCTCTGCTATAACTCACATGACTGCTCAGGCAGAGTTTGGGAGTCATGAGGCACTGGTACCAAATATCTGCACATTGCTGCTAAAAAAAAAGTCCAGGTGATCACTATAATTACTATATTTAAATCTTGCCGCCACCCCCCGCTTGCTAGTAATTTGATTTAAAATACTAGAAATTTATGAGCAATGATTTTACAGTAGAGGCCACTGAGAGCATCAAAACACCTACAAAATGTAGATCCTATATACTGTATAGCAATTGTGTATTATATATTACAAATATTTTCTGTTCAACAGTTTTCAATGAAAATCACAGTTGACATGCTAGTATGTGGAATATTACCTACACTTGAATCATCAAAATACAGCTTTATGGTGGTTTGACTGGCACTGTGATATGATCACTTAGACATTGTTAATATGTTTCCACTTCTAACTGACAGCAGCTTACAATGACTTTTTTCCACTAATGGAACTTATCATTCTATAATTTCATGTATCTCTATCACTACAGCATCCGATTCATCTGATCTTTGCACATAGTTATATGTGTATAAATAAATACAAGCATGTTTAATTTATGTACATGTTCATTTGTGTGCATTTCATTCAATTAACCATTTCAATAATGGGCACTTTCACCCCCTCGCTGCCCAAACCAATTGTCAGGTTTCAGTGCAGTTGCACTTTGAATGACAATTTCACAGTCATGCAACACTGTACCCATATGAAATGTTATCATTATTTTCTCATAAACAGAACTTTTTTTTTGTGGTTTTTAATCACCACTGGGTTTTTTATTTTTTTGCTAAATAAACAAAAAAAGACCTGAAATTTTTAAAAAAGCGCATTTTTCTTTGTTTCTGTTATAAGATTTTGCAAATAAATAATCTTTCTTCATAAATGTAGGCCAAACTGTATTCTCCTACATTTCTTTGGTGAAAATAACCCAAATCATTGTTTATTACTTAATCTGTAGGAAAGTTATAGAGTCCACAAACTATGGTATATACAGTATATCTGAAAATTGATCATTCCCGATGTACTGATGGCCTATCTCATTTCTTGAGACCCGAAAATGGCAAGACATTACAATTATCCCCCAAATCACCACTTTTTGGAAAGTATACAGTCACCAGTGCAGTACAGCGTTATAATTTTTTTTTCAATGTTGTTTTCTTTTTTATTACATTTCTTGCTTTTTTTTACATTTTCTTTTAGCACACTGTGACCAGAGCAAGATAGTGTTACCATAGTAACACTGTACTACTCTGGGGAAGTGATCAGGATTTTTTGTTTTTATCTACATATTATAATTGCTTATACGAGTTTCACTGGTATAAGCAACCATAGTGTATATTGTTGTGATTAGCTGTGATTGGCCACATGGTACCAAGTGATTACTGTGCTCATTCACAACTAGCAACACAATTGTAAAAAATGAATAGCATGAATCAAAGCCATTCACAGGATTACAATTGTCATGGAATCTGCTGTGATTGGTCAAAGCAATCACATGTTACTGACAGCAGGCCAGTACACTGATCAGTCATTGGCTGTGTCCAGTGGACACACATGGAAAGATTGCGCCACAGCACAGCACTTGAAAATAGGCTGGGCGGGAAGTGGTTGACGTGACACTAACAATATCCTTATTTTCCAAAATTAATCCCTACACATCCATCCATTACTTAAGGGCCCTGTATTCTATTGTTCATTAAAACATTTTTTATGTTTTTTTCCCCTTTCTTGTATTGTCCTCCTTGAGTTCCCAAACTTCTCCTTTTCTCTCTCACTTCCATTTGATTGGAATAAGCAGTGCATGTTGGCATATGAACTTCTCTATGCACAGTGCACATCCCATAGTCTATAATTCATAGACCCTAGTCATCACAGGGGTAAAAAGGATAGCATGGCTACATTTGTACATACAGTAGAACCATGGAGAAGGAATGTAGCCACTACCTACCTACCTACCTACTACTAACAGGAAGTCAGATCACAGCAGTTCCTTAAAGCGGAGCGCCGCCGAAAATTTTTTTTTTAAAAGTCAGCAGCTACAAATACTGCAGCTGCTGACTTTTAAAACATGGACACTTACCTGTCCAGGGCGCCTGCGATGTCGGCACCCGAGGCCGAACCGTCTCTCCATCCTCGGGTGCTGCCGCCTCCATCTTCGGTAAGGGAATCAGGAAGTGAAGCCGTGCGGCTTCACTTCCCGGTTCCCTACTGCGCATGCGTGAGTCGCGCAGCGCAATACGGATGGTCCCTGCTGCCTCTGGGACCCGTGTGTTTCCCAGCAGGCAGCAGGGAGGGAGCAGGAAGTGGCGTAAATAACCGCAGATTCTGCGGCTATCTATGCCGGAAGTGAGTACAGATACCTGTAATATACAGGTATCTGTACCCCCCTCCCCCCTGAAAGATGCCAACTGTGTCACCGGAGGGGGGGAGGAATCTGATGAGTGGAAGTTCCACTTTTGGGTGGAACTCCACTTTAAATACAAAGTTTTACAAATGGACCCTTCTTTTTAATAATGTAGCAAATGCTCAAGTAATCTAGTGGTCTTCCCCGGATTTAGATTCAAAGTGATGTTGGGTACACTCCTTGACTCCATGTAATCTATTGCAAATATCCCTTTCTGTCAAGTGATGTGATACTAAATAGGACAAACAATTTGCCAAAATCACCCCTAAATGTTAGTGCTATAGGGTTTCGCATATAAAAATGAAAGGAATATAAAACAAGATGTTAAATCATGTGTAGCCAGGTACTTGGCTAGAGACAAAGAGCGATTTAAGACACTGCACTGCAGTGCTCTCTGTGCTCCCAGTGGGCTTCATCCATCAGGGGGAGCTGACAAGCAGAAGGAGCTTAAGAGACGTAATGATTGACAGCATTGACTCATGGGAGATGATGTTTGGGAAATAAACTTTACTATGGCAGTTAATGGACTTTTGGACTACATTGTACAATTTCCAATGTGAGCTAGGCAAAAAGAAAGCGAGAGAGAGCTGTATTTTCCACAGGCTAAATACTGAGGGATTTCCTCTTTGCTGCAAGGAGACCAAGGTGTGCACATCAAACTACTATAAGCCTGCGGTCACGTGCCGAGGACCAGTTTGCTCCAGGCAAATACAGAAGTGGGCTGACACCTGAACAATAGAACCCCTGTTGCTGTATCACTGGGACTGGTGAGAAAAGACTGGTGCTGCCATTAACCTGTTGCTGCTAGCAGAGACTGATCACACAGTGACTGGCCATCTAACAGCATTATTTACCACATGCAGACTTTACTGGGACTGTACTAGTGTGCACCACCATGAAGACTGGGCCCCATTGCTAGCTGGCTGAAGAACTAGGGCTAAAGACTGCTCACTCAAAAAGCTTCTTCACAAGAACTTTGCCTAATGTTAATAGTAAGAGGTACCACTTTGAGGTACTATGCTTCAGTGATGAATGAGCACAGAAGCAATCAGTACCCCTGGGCATTTTATAGTCCTCTTTCTGCACCCAGTCCCCCAATTGCTTGGTCACACAAATTGCTAATAAGCCAATCACATGACAGCAACTCAATGCATTTAGGCATCAAGACGTGGTAAAGACGACTAAGTTCAAACCAAACATCAGAATGGGGAAGAAAGGGGATTTAGGTGACTTTGAACGTGGCATGGTTGTTGGTGCCAGAGGGGCTGATCTGAGTATTTCAAACTGCTGAGCTACTGGGATTTTCATGCACAACCATCTCAAATTTTCCCCCTCCCTTGCCAATCTTTACATGGGATGGTTGGAGAGGTCCCGCATTTTTGGCGCTGGTTGTCCCCATCGTTCTAGGGTCATGTTTTTTCGTCGCTACATAGACTATTTAATCTTTATATGTACCAAGGATGTGGGCAATATAGATGAATGGCTCCGGTACCTCAATGATAATAGCCTTAATCCCAAATTCACAGGTATTATGGATCATAAACAGAATTTCTGGACGTTGTTCTGACAGGTGAAGGGAAGTGCATTTCCCTCAAGCTCTATAGGAAGCCATCTGCTGGCAACTCCCTATTGAGGGCAGACTCGGGCCACACTAAGCACACCATTAAAAGTATCCCAGTGGGTCAGTTTTTAAGGTTGAAGCATGTATGTAGTGATGAGTCAGCTTTTTTAAAAGAAGCCTCTGCCATGAAGATACATTTCATGGAAAGGGGATACACAGCCCCTGTTCTTGATAGGGCATTCAACATAGCCCAGAAGACTGAAAGAAGTCACCTTCTCCGTGACAACATTAATAATAGAAATGGGAGGAAACACAGATTCGATAAATCCACTAATATTCCGTTTTTCTCCCCCCTTATAGTTTAGAGTTTAACAAAATCAGAAGTACAATAGAAAAATATTTGCCCATCCTATACAATGATCCCATATCAAATCAGTGTCTCGCAGGGCTCCCGCCATTGGTGGAACGTTGTCCCCCAGCCTCTTTACAAGCAGCTCTCAACGTTCAAATTGGCTGCAGTTTAAAGGATTGTTTTGATGTGGGGGCAATAGTTGTCCGTGTTGCCCCCATATTTTACCAGGCAAAATGATTCACTCTAGATCCTTAAATAGAGATTTTAAGGCAACCTCTTTTAATAATTGTAACACCAGATTTGTTATATATGTAGTCACCTGTGAACAATGCTCCATACAATATGTGGGACGCACGACCCGCAGACTAAGGGATAGGCTATATGACCATCTTTAAGATATCTCTAGAAACCATTCCACCAATATAGCTAGGCATTGGAATTTATGCCACGATAAGGATGTCAGTGGCCTGAGTATACAGGGGGTTGAAAAAGTTATGTTGTCTAAAAGAGGAGGTGATAAGTTTAGGTTAATGTGCAAAAGGGAGGTTTATTGGATATTCCATCTCCATACGAGGCAGCCCACCGGCCTCAACTTCGAGTGGGATATCTCACACTTCTATGAGTGACCTTTACACCTTATACACTGGTTGCCTTACATTTGATACGTTAATGTTGACGGTATTTTTTGTTTGAGGCTTATCTGCAATATTCCCATCTTGGTTTACTCATCTATTTATGCCTATTTTTTATTTTCATGATGCTTCCTGATGGGAGGTTATGGCTGTCCATTGAGTGCTATTATATTCCATCTCAGTTCTGCTTGGCCTATTTTTGTCTTTTCCGCTATGTCCTTCTTTTGTTGTTCTCCTTATTTACTATTCTCCTTGTATTTTCTTACTTTTCACTATGTTTGTCGCCTGATGGAGATCTTTCTTGAGCTGCACACGTGTAGCACTAGATATTTGCTATAGTCAGGGCCGTCTTTAGCGCAGGGCAAACGGGGCACTTGCCCTGGGCCCAATCTTTGTTGGGGGGCCCGCGCTAGCCGTGAATTGGGGCCCCGATGACAGCTTTGCAGAGTGCGCAGAGGACACGGGAGGATGTATTCCGTGCTAACCAGCTGAGAGGGGGTGGGGCCGGGAGCTCCACTGACGCTCTGACCCCGCCTACGTGACGGCTTGTAGTGAGAGCCAGTGATCGGAGTGGGAGTGTCATTGGAGTTCCCGGCCCCGCCTCCTCTATACTGGCTGGTGAATACAGAGGTCCGGGGGCGGGGCCGGGAGCTCCAATGACACTCCCACTCCGATCACTGGCTCTCACTACAGATGCGAGTACACAGGCTGCACGTGGGCGGCGTCAGTGGAGCTCCCAGCCCCGCCCCTCTCAGCTGACTAGCGCGGGAATACATCCTCCTGTATCCTCTGTGCGCTCTGCAAAGCTGTCATCGGGGCCCCAATTCATAGGTGATGCAGCCCCCAACACAAAGCATCAGTGGAACTGTTGTAGTGAGAGCAGAGAGTGGAAGCCCCGCCCACACACCTGAATGTATGTAGTGAGTTTGGCTGGCCAGGTATGTCTTTACACCCATAAAATGCCTGACTGCTGAAACCCTGAGCTGTGTTATTCAACTGTAAAGCTGTGCATTGCTGAAAGTTCTTTGACCATCTCCTGTATAATGTCTGCAGTCTCTGATTGTCTCCTGCAGTATGTCCGCGATCTCTGATTGTCTCCTGCAGTATGTCCGCAGTCTCTGATTGTCTCCTGCAGTATGTCCGCAGTCTCTGGTAATCTCCTGCAGTATGTCCGCAGTCTCTGATTGTCTCCTGCAGTATGTCCACAGTCTCTGGTAATCTCCTGCAGTATGTCCGCAGTCTCTGGTAATCTCCTGCAGTATGTCCGCAGTCTCTGGTAATCTCCTGCAGTATGTCCGCAGTCTCTGGTAATCTCCTGCAGTATGTCCGCAGTCTCTGGTAATCTCCTGCAGTATGTCCGCAGTCTCTGGTAATCTCCTGCAGTATGTTCGCAGTCTCTGGTAATCTCCTGCAGTATGTTCGCAGTCTCTGATTGTCTCCTGCAGTATGTCCGCAGTCTCTGGTAATCTCCTGCAGTATGTCCGCAGTCTCTGGTAATCTCCTGCAGTATGTCCACAGTCTCTGATTGTCTCCTGCAGTATGTCCACAGTCTCTGATTGTCTCCTGCAGTATGTCCACAGTCTCTGATTGTCTCCTGCAGTATGTCCACAGTCTCTGATTGTCTCCTGCAGTATGTCCACAGTCTCTGATTGTCTCCTGCAGTATGTCCGCAGTCTCTGGTAATCTCCTGCAGTATGTCCGCAGTCTCTGGTAATCTCCTGCAGTATGTCCGCAGTCTCTGGTAATCTCCTGCAGTATGTCCGCAGTCTCTGATTGTCTCCTGCAGTATGTCCGCAGTCTCTGATTGTCTCCTGCAGTATGTCCACAGTTTCTGATTGTCTCCTGCAGTATGTCTGCAGTCTTTAATTGTCTCCTGCAGTATGTCCGCAGTCTCTGGTAATCTCCTGCAGTATGTCCGCAGTCTCTGGTAATCTCCTGCAGTATGTCCGCAGTCTCTGGTAATCTCCTGCAGTATGTCCGCAGTCTCTGGTAATCTCCTGCAGTATGTTCGCAGTCTCTGGTAATCTCCTGCAGTATGTTCGCAGTCTCTGATTGTCTCCTGCAGTATGTCCGCAGTCTCTGGTAATCTCCTGCAGTATGTCCGCAGTCTCTGGTAATCTCCTGCAGTATGTCCACAGTCTCTGATTGTCTCCTGCAGTATGTCCACAGTCTCTGATTGTCTCCTGCAGTATGTCCACAGTCTCTGATTGTCTCCTGCAGTATGTCCACAGTCTCTGATTGTCTCCTGCAGTATGTCCGCAGTCTCTGATTGTCTCCTGCAGTATGTCCGCAGTCTCTGGTAATCTCCTGCAGTATGTCCGCAGTCTCTGGTAATCTCCTGCAGTATGTCCGCAGTCTCTGGTAATCTCCTGCAGTATGTCCGCAGTCTCTGGTAATCTCCTGCAGTATGTTTGCAGTCTCTGGTAATCTCCTGCAGTAAGTCCGCAGTCTCTGATTGTCTCCTTCAGTATGTCCGCATTCTCTGATTGTCTCCTTCAGTATGTCCGCAGTCTCTGATTGTCTCCTGCAGTATGTCCGCAGTCTCTGATTGTCTCCTGCAGTATGTCCACAGTCTCTGATTGTCTCCTGCAGTATGTCCGCAGTCTCTGGTAATCTCCTGCAGTAAGTCCGCAGTCTCTGGTAATCTCCTGCAGTATGTCCACAGTCTCTGATTGTCTCCTGCAGTATGTCCGCAGTATCTGGTAATCTCCTGCAGTAAGTCCGCAGTCTCTGGTAATCTCCTGCAGTATGTCCGCAGTCTCTGATTGTCTCCTGCAGTATGTCCACAGTCTCTGATTGTCTCCTGCAGTATGTCTGCACTCTCTGACACTCTCCTGTAATATGTGTATTAATGTGCCCCTTTACTTGCTCAATTATTTGGGATTGCTCCACTGCTCAGTGAGAGGTAATGATGTGCATTAACCTCTAGCAACCAATCAGCGAACAGTAGTGATCTGCTTTAATCTCTAGCAACCAATCAGTAAGTGATAATGATGTACTGTAACCCCTAGCAACCAAGTGAGGGCTAATAATGTACATCAACCTCTAGCAACCAATCGGCAAGCAGAAATTATGTGTTGTAACCTCTAGAAACCAGCCAGTGAGCAGTAAGGATAGGCTGTAACCTCTGGCAAACAATTGCAATTGCTGCGTGATCTGCTGCAGTAAACTGATTTTGAGTCTACCTGCTATTTTTTGTATGTCTCAGAATGGAGGGGTGGGGCCCCAAGAAAATGTTTGCCCAGGGCCCAATCAAAATTAAAGACGGCCCTGGCTATAGTAATTATCAATTAATATTTATATCCATGTTTATATATTTATATTTATTATCAGTTCCATTTGTGCACTTATCGTATTCCACAGACATTAATTATTTATTTTTTGTCTTTTTAGTTATTTTGTCTGTGGATATGTACCCATGCGGATATATGTGTGTATGCTCCATGTTTGTATGTATGTATGTCCCCCGGATGTCTTTCATTATAGTGATTATCTTGTCAGGTTTGTTATGACTCTATATCGGGTGATATCAGCATTCATTTTTTGATCTCTCATCTTTTTATCCCTTTATCGGCCATGTGTGGTTTAGCCTCAGCGATTTTTTTGGGGCGATGTTGCTTTACAGCGGTGAATAGTAAAAGTGGAAGATTCTAGCAACCTAAATTTTGTCACTGTACAATTATATGGATATGAATTATTATAGAGGAAGGACCTTATTATCTTTAGCAGATCAGATATCTTTGAGCTACATGCACCAACATTGAGACAGACGTTTCTGTCTCTTCTCTTGTTGTGTATGTGTTGGTGCATGGAAGTTTTTTATTACATATGACATTTTTTATGTGTTGTGTCTTTTTTCTTTTTAGGTTGCATTGGTGTCTCTTTTTTCCCGAATATAAGATTGTTTATGTTTTTTACTACATGCATTTTTAATATGTGAACCTTCAGCAGGTGGGGAGGATTCTCTCCATCTGCTTAATGGTTAAACTTTGGACTCTGGATGCACACAGGTACTTTCCATATTATTATTTATAACATACATGTTTTTTCTATTTGTCTAATTACTTGGATGTGTATATATCTCTGTATGTATATTCTGCTCTTTAGCTATGACTAAGCACCGCGTCTGGTGTGAAACATGTCAGCGGCTGTGCATTTAGTCTGTACTTACCCTTGATTTAAAAAAAAAATTCAATAAAGGTGAATATTTGGAGTGCGGCTATCCAGCTATACATTTTTTCTATTTCATTTTCTGTTGCAAACAGAGCCAGCACCCTGTTTGATTGTGGAGACAGCTGATTTTGGGAGGGGTAATCGTCCTGGAGTGGTGAACTTCTACACAACCAGCTCTAGGGTTTACAGAGAATGGTCCGAAAAAGAGAAAATATCCAGTGAGCGGCAGTTGTGTGGACGAAAATGCCTTGTTGATGTCAGAGGTCAGGTCAGGAGAATGGGTAGACTGGTTTGAGATGATAGAAAGGCAACAGTAACTCAAATAATCACTCATTAAAACCGAAGTATGCAGAATACCATCTCTGAACGCACAACACATCGAACCTTGAAGCATATTACCTACAGCAGCACAAGACCACCCAGGGTGCCACTCCTGTCAGCTAAGAACAAGAAACTGAGGCTACAATTCAACGGGCTCACCAAAATTGGACAATAAAAGATTGGGAAAACGTTCCCTGGACTGAAGAGTCTCGATTTCAACTGTGACAATCAGATGCTAGGGCAGAATTTGGCGTAAACAACATGAAAGCATGATCCATCCTGCCTTGTTTCAACCTTGTCGAATCTATGCCACAGAGAATTAAGGCAGTTCTGCAGGCAAAAGGGGGTCCGATCCGGTACTAGCAAAGTGTAACTAATAAAGTGGCCAGTGAGTGTATATCTTAAATTAAAGTATGGCATTGGGTTAATGATATGCCTATTGTAGAACAACACCCGTTTTAAATAAATGCCCCACCCCTAATTAAAGTATATTTTCTCAGCACAGTAAAAAAAGGTGTCCCTGGAAATGTTTTGAAATCTTGACAACTACACAATGAACCCTCCTGTTGTCTCCCCTGGAGGTAGTACTGGTAACAGACATAGACAGCAAGCTGTGGGGATTATATAAAGCACATCTAAAGGTATATATAAAAAAATGTGTGTGTGGGGAGGGTTCAGAGTGAGAGAGGGATGAGGTGGGGATTATTATATTTGAAGATGGGAATTATGTGTCAATTATTAGACCATAACAGCCAATCAGAATCCATTTTGTACTGGTCCATAATTAGCAGGGTGAATTTTTATTGGTTGCAATGGAATACTGGTATTAAAAACTAGCAATAAAGAGTGAGGAATCTTAAATATATAAGGCCAATAGCACTGCTCATATTTTTGAATGAGATAATTGAAATCTGTTATTTGAATAGTTTTACTGATAAAAAAACTAAAATTACCGTAGTGGCTACATTAGGTGATATTTCCACTAATGGTCTATTTAAATAATATGAGAACCATAACAAATGGCGTACTTAGGTGTTTATATGCTCATTCCTTCAGGAATGTTTGCCCTGACTACCATTGTACGTTATTGGTGCAGTTATTGGTTATGTACTATTACATTATCAACAGGGCCGTCTTTAATATTGATTGGACCCTGGGCAAACATTTTCTTGGGCCCCCCTCCGTGCAATTTTGCTCTCCACATGCTCTGATGCATACAATAAATAGCAGCTAGACTCAAAATCAGTTTACTGAATCAGATCAGGCAGCGATTGTGATTGGTTGCCAGATGTTACAGTATATCATTACTGCTCACTGACTGGTTGCTAGAGTTTACAGCACACATTACAACTCACTGCTTATTTGCTAGAGGTTACGGTACATGATTTCTGCTTGTTTATTGGTTGCTAGAGATTACTGTACATCAATACTGCTCACTGATTGGTTGTTAGAGGTTACAGCACATCATCTGCTCACTGCCTACACACCATGGACTGGGGTGGTGAGGGGACCCATCAATAGACAGAAAACTCCTAGGTGTAATAGAACATACAATCAACTGCGACTCCATTTTGTAATTTTCCCTCCATTTTACAGTTCTTGTTTTTCAGAATGTACATGCCTTATCTTACACTTCTTGCTTGAGTTAAAGTTTATTAAACTTCTTGCTTGAACTGAAGCTTAATTAAAACCCCCACTCTATGAGTAGGCCGATTCTCGGAACTGCACCCTGTGTCCTTGCGAGATAAGCTATCTTTGTGAATTTGCTTAAGCTGCCTAAACTCATGATGAAAAAAATCTCTGTAGAAGTTTGTATAACACTTAGAAATGTTAGGAGTAAGTTTACCCCTCCCCTCTTGTGTTGTTACTTGCATATAAAGCTATCAATTCTGAATAAAGACTTTAGACCTGCTTTGAACACTGAAACTGCCTGTTGTGTGTGTGTCATTGGGGTCTCCAGAATTCTGAAGGGTCCCGGTGGGCTACAAGGAACAAAGGGTGGTCGGCTGTCCAGTAATCTTTTCATTCACTAGGGATCCTAGAACTCCTGGGATCAGTGGCAGTGCTGGGGGGGAGGGGAGGGTGTGATCAATGGCAATGCTGATTTTTTTACCAACTACCAATATAAATAATAATAATAATATAATATAATATATATAATATAAGAGTTTCAACACTGACCACCAATCAGGGGCGGACTGACAACTCATGGGGCCCCTGGGCAATAGGAGATTATGGGGCCCCCGGGCAATAGGAGAAGATTATGGGGCCCCCGGGCAATAGGAGATTATGGGGCCCCCAGGCAATAGGAGATTATGGGACCCCCAGGCAATAGATTATGGGGCCACACAGTATACACACACACACACATACAGTATACACACACAGACACACAATATACACACACAGAATACACATACACACACTGAAAAGGTACTGGAGAGGCGGGGCAGCTATAATCTTGAGATTTTTTAAAAAACACAAATTTTTACATACTGGCCTGTTTTTTTTGAGGCTGGCAACCCTGATGGGGCCCCTTAGTGGCATGGGGCACTCGGGCAGTGCCCGAGTGCCCGAATGGTCAGTCCACCCCTGCCACCAATGTAATAGGGGTTTACACTGACCACAAATGTAAGGGGGACATTTGGCACACTGGCCACTAGTGTGAATGAAAGGATTGTACACCAAGCTCCAATGTAATGAGAAGATTTACACTGACCACCAATGTGTCGGGAACACATGCAAAATCTCTTTCTTGACACCACAGAAATGTGCTGCCCTTTAGCAGATACACAGCAGTGCCATTAAATGTTAATGGCACCCTCACGCATCTGCTGAAGTGCTGTGGAACTGTGTGATTTTAAAAAAGGGTTAGGGACTTTTTTCCGCATTTCTAGCGCATGGAGCAGCCCATTGATATGAATGGGCTGCCCTACACGTGACCTGCATCTTTATCCACCCTGTCAGTACACCTTTGCATCCTGCTATTGTATACATATGAATGCTGCCTTTATTTACATATTAATGCCTCCATTCCAGGGCTATTTACATATGAATGTTGGTTATTTACATGTAAACATGGAGTCTGACACCGAGTCATCTGTACACAACAATAGGGCAACGCTGGGCAGCATTAGTAGCAGAACTTCACACTGAGATATGGGGACACAGCACAGAACTAAAACTTCAAGGGACAAGGGAATTTAAAATGGGATAGTTGGCAAGTATGGGGCAGCTGCTTTGGGCCCCAGAACATTGATGGGGCCCAGGGCAGCTGCCCCTTTTGCCCTGCCTTAAAGACGGCCCTGATTATCAAGTATTATTATTATACATTGATGCTAATGTTTTGTTGTTTTCCCTCCCTAAGTTATATTCTTAGGGCTTAGAGTTTTTTAAAAAAAATATGCTTGGATGTCTTTTCCACTGCTCATGTTATAGTGAGTTATCTAGGTGAATTAGGAAATTTACAACCTATTGTATATAGAGTGGAACCAAAATCAATAAAACGTCATAATGCTGTATTGGTGATTTTCATACATAATTGTACACTGTAGGAGGTTGCCTTTATTTCCTTTCTCTGGAATTATTGAGTCAGCAGTATCTGGACTTTGCTATAGGCATTTATACTTGTGATATATTCCTATGCAGCATGTTATTTGTCTTTGAGGTTTGTCTGTAGAAGGCTGGCGGTTGTGGTTTCAGTCATTTCTCAATTTTAAAAGCATAGTCAAGTGTAACTTGATAGAACATACGCTTGGATATCCATTTTCAGTTATATCACATGGAACTAAAAAATAATGAAACTCCTTTTTTTTTGTGCATATTCTCTTCACTGAGTTCAGTGTTAATTGTGTTAACTGAGTTAACTGTGCTTTTGCTAATATAAGGACACATATTCACAGTCTGTCTGGGGGTGACCCATTTTTAACTGAGACACAGATATTCATTTTATACTGTAGAGCCCATTAGCTTTCTCAGGATTGGGATGTTAGGCTGCTTTCACACTACTGTGGTGCAATTTGGCTGCATTGTTCAGTACAGTTTACCTGTGGTTTCCCATAGACTTTCTATTATGTCCCGCATTTTTGGTAAGTTTTCTGAAAGCGCACCAAAAGTCCTGCATGCTGCATCTTTGTTGCACTTTTAAAAAACGCATAAAAAACGCAGGACATAAAAGAATGTCTATGGGAAACCGTGGGTAACTCACAGGAAAACTGTGGGTACACTGTTATGCATTTTGAAAGTGGCCTGGTGGTCAACTAATCTGGTAACAACTATATGGTACACACTGTATGGTAAATTCAGCTGAAATTTGGATTTCTACTGCACCCTTCTAGACAGTTCTGAAGGTGGTGTGTAAAACTGAGTAGGGCTTTTACATCATTTTCCCAAGCTCTTTCAGATAGAGCAATGTGAGGTCAATTTAACAGGCTGTGGGTAGGTACAGTTTTTAATTGATAGGGTTATCAAAATTGCAAACAACCAACATCTAAGCAGCTACAACAGTAGCAAGCATGACAACACTGCAGAGATTTCACTGTAGAATGAATAGCAGTATCACCGGTCACCAGAGTCTGATCTTACTTATATGGGAAACCTATACCACATATGCGATATAACTGACTGAAAAACAAAAATAAATATCTGCGCTTGGATAAAAGCATATATAAAGGCGGCCAGCACCAATGGTTTAATTGCACACCAAAAAAATACATAGTACAAAAGTGGCAGGGCCAATTGAAGCATTAAAAGTCTTTATAGAACATTAGGAAGAAGTCCATATATTATGTAGATAAGAGGATCCCCACATAACAGCACCAGTAAGAGAGAGTATGATCTAATCGTTACCAATGTAAGAGAAAGCTAATCTGCTTACCAGATTGTGCTGACCCTCAAATTATAGAAAGGCCAACACCAGCATGTGGAAAACAAAGGCTGGATGGATCATCAGCAGCCTTACTGTAACGTCCGTCACTGTAGTTTGCTTCAAAAGGGTGCACCTGGAAATATCCTACTTCCAGCAATAGATGCAGAGTAACCTTGTCCGCTTTCAGCTGATGCTAGGCAACAACAAGCGAGCCCTGAACATGCCACTTCATGGTCAGGAGGCCTAGAAGGATTCAGGAAAATAATAACACCAATGACCTCGCACACTGACTAACACCACAACGATATAACTGACTATAATTCTTCTTGAAGGAAGACTGTCACAGTAATAGCAGGAATGCTATTACTTTGTACAGTTGCAGACCATGTAACTGTACTAGAATATGAAAAATAATCTGGCAGGGTTACATGGTCCATGTACAGTGCTCCTCTATGCCTAATGCCGCGTACACACGATCGCACATTCCGACAACAAAATCTATGTTTTTTTCCGACGGATGTTGGCTCAAACTTGTCTTGCATATACTTGGTCACACAAATTTTGTCAGGAATCCCGAACATCAAGAAAACAGTGACGTACAACATGTACGACGAGCCGAAAAAAATGAAGTTCAATAGCCAGTGCGGCTCTTCTGCTTGATTCCGAGCATTCGTGGAACTTTGAATTGTGTACACACGATCAGAATTTACAAGAACGGATTTTGTTGTCGGAAAATTTGAGATCCAGATCTCAAATTTTGTTTGTTGGAAATTCTGACAGAAAATGTCCGATGGAGCCTACACACGGTCAGAATTTCTGACAACAAGCTCCCATCGAACATTTCCCGTCGGAAAACCCAACCGTGTGTACGCGGCATAAGACTAAAGCTTTAAAAATCTTGCAAACAGTTTGCAAATTATGCTCATTCAGTTAGGGTCATCTGCACCTTGTGTCCTAGGCAGGATTTTTTTTTTCCGTTAAGAATTGCAGCTAAAGCTTGACTAATCTTAAAAATTCTCCCTGTCCTCTTAACACCTACACTAATTAACCTGTGTAAAAAATATGTACTTACCTACTTTCAGCCTGCTTTGGTCCAGTCATGTGATCCCCTGTGTTAGCCAGTAGTGGCTGAAAGGGAATAGAGCAAGCATCTGACAATGGCTGTGAAAGGCAGGAGCAATGATGTCACCCATAGGTTCTTGTGGTATAGCTGTTGTTCGCGGTCCCTTCTTTCTCCTTCAGCTACCACTGGCTGACACAGGGGAGCCAGTTTACATGACCAAAAAACGGAGCAGGCTGAAAATAGTTAAGCATATACTGTACATCTTTTTTACACAGTTTAGTATAGGTGTTGGGGTAGGGGGCATTTTTAAGACTAATTATTTTTTAGCTGGATTTCTGCTTTCAAGGGTAAATTCACCTTTACAGAAAAGTGAACATACAATGGACCCCCTCCCTTCCCCCCCCGGTCCTGCTATACCAGTGTCCCACGATACCACACTGTCAGACACCAAGACACTGTTTCACCGGTCTTTTCTGATTTGAAATCCCCATGACTTTCTCTCTAGACATGTGCATTCGTTTTCGTCCGAATGCATTTTCGTCCGAATTTCAAGTATTTTCGTTATCGTTTTAACAAATGATAACGAAAGTGCAGAGTCCGAAAAACGAAAGATCCGACATAAACAAATGCTTTATTTTCGTTTTCGTTACTACAACAGTTCGATATAGATAGGAGATTCGACATGACGCTGACAATAACAATCTGTGTCCATCAAACCTGTGGTCGAATGTGCCTAACCTTAGCTCTATTAGTCCAAGATTATTCTACATAGAGAGAAAAGATTCGACGTAGAGAGAAAAGATTCGACGTAGGGGAGGAAAGATTTGACATAGGGGAGGAAAGATTCGACGTAGGGGAGGAAAGATAAATAAAAATAATGATGATGATGAATGTTATTGGCTGATTGTAACCAAAGAGGAGGAGCAGTAAAATAGCTAGAACTAAGTACACACATACTTTGGCTTATGGTGTCTGTTGAAAGTTCTAAGAAGATTCGACGGAGCAGGTAAACTATACGGCGTCGCACAGTTTAGCTGCTCCGTCGAATCTTCTTTGAACATTCGACAGACACCATAAGCCTTCAATGACAGAATCGACCTTAATTAGGATTTTCGGAAGAATGCAATTTTTAACGAAAACCGAAATAAATAAAAACGAATTTCGGGAGTAACTAAATAAATGTATTTTTTTGGACGAAAACGAAATTCCGAAACAAAATATTTCAGTGTGCACATGTCTATTTCTCTCCTCTCCTCCATCACTGACAAGGCAGGCTAGTCCATGTGACAGTGCTAACCAATTAGAATGCATCCTATACATACATGGTGAGAGGTATGGATAGGCGATTAAGCCGCGGGGGTTTCACATCCCTGGACCAGTGAAGCCGTGTACCCATGTCTGACAGAGGGGGATCACAGGACACTGGTACAGCGGGATCGGTGGGGATGGGGAGGAGGTCCAGTGTAGGTTCACCTTACATATTTTCTGTAAAGATGAACTTACATTTTTACTCAGGCCCATTCTAAAACAAAGCCAGATTTGTCACTTGCATACACTTTCTGAGATATATGGATGCCTCATGACACTTCTTCAAAGCATAGTCGTACTTCACTTCATATATAATGTACACAAAAATTAGGTGTGTATTTTGTCAGACTTTTTACAGCTCATCGTTTGTACATTGTTACCAAATTTTAATATTATTAAAAAGTGGCTTATTTGTATGTTTCAGAAAGATGTATCAAAAGCTATTGAAGCTTGTTTTATACACAAACTGTAATTTATATAAAAATATGTGAATGGAGAATGCAAAGTAATCCAGTATATACGCCCTCTAATTGCTTAATCTGTTATGATGTATTTCTTGTTTCCTCCTTCAGACGTGTAACTATGACGCGTAGTATAGGGGAAAGACACTTGAAAGTCTCCTGCTTTAAAAAGAAGTTTTCACTTACGGTAGCAGCTCACATGTGCAGCTGCACAGATGTCACCTTGTTGCCTGTAGTCCATTCCGATCTTTAAATCCACAGAAGAAACACTTTGGGGTTGTTTATTTTTTTGTAGCTCAATGGAGTTGAAAATGTATACTTCATATAATCTGTAGAAGCCTGCTACAAAATAGGAGAAGCAAATGATATAACCAAAAGTCCCAGAAGACATGTGAGCTGAGATCAGTTTTGTATTAACCCAGTATCAAAGAGATTTCAACATTGGAAGACTTTTCTTTATTTCTGTATTAATAATCCCAAGGACTGATGTTGACTGCCTGCTTGAATGCAATTCAACTGTACTCGAATTGAGGGGTCATTATGTGCTTTCAAAGTAAAGTGTGAAGACAACCACATCGCACAAGTCAAGGAAGACCACAAACCACAGAGACCACCCGTTTCCACAAGCCTCAAGTTTACTTCTCTGTTTTGAGTTCTTATTTATAATCAGCAAGAAGGACTTTTTGTCAGTTATTTATTTTTTGTTACGTTATACACAGGTGTTGCTTTGGAACCAAGTTAACACCATTCACGCCGAATAAGAGAAGGGGAAACAAGACTCCCCCACCTTCTTTGATGTCAATGGAGCGTTTATGTCTTATCTTCTGCAGTATCTGTGTCAGTGCTGTGCTTGTTAGCAATGGTAAGAAAGTGGGGTTTATACTTTACATACTGCCTACCTTTCTTATGACACATGAATACACCTATATAAATATAGAACTTAGTGACTCTTGTGGAAAAACTCAAACAGAAAATAAGATTGCATTTTAAGCTTTAAAAAAATCTAATTAAATATAATAATTTAAAACAAGAAAATTGAAAAGGTTGATGTGCATATTTCAATTTAAGGGGGGTATATGTTGCTTAAATTTTTAAAAAAATTGTTCTTAATGTATAAATTATTATACTCTTATATAATTTTGCTTGATAGTTCAGTTGAGGGCTAAATGATATTTGATCATTTTAATCGTAAATAAAGATCTTTAGTGAGGGCTTCTTGTTAACACTTGGGAATACGTTACAGTTACAGCTGTTGTTTAGTGGGGTCTGTTCTTTAGTATTTCATGTAAAACAAGTAGGGATCCTATGTGTGGGTAGCACTTACAAGTCAAGCCAAGCATTACAATGGGTGCCAGCACTTATAGGTTCTTAGGGAAACATCTGCATGTCTATGGCCAACCAACTTCTTCTTGGCAAATACCCCATATGCAACACATTAGGGTTAGTTTACTAAATTATTAGAGAATAATCACTTTGCAAAGTAAATGTCCAGCCTAATAAATAAGGTAAAACTGCGACCACAATCATGAGCATGAGCAAGCAAATATCCTGTTTTTCTTTTCCTGCACATTGTTTGCATTTCAAAATGAATGAATGAAGTGAACATTATTTAAATATGCTGCAAATTAAATAACTGTCAACAAGCAATTAAGCCATAAAAATAAATTTTCCTATTTCAATGAACAATGAACCAAGACTAGCATGTGATTAATACATTGAAATTATATTTATTATTATTATACATGATTTATATAGCGCCAACAGTTTACGCAGCGCTTTACAATGTAGAGGGGGGACAGCACAATTACAGTACAGTTCAATACAGAAAGGACAGGAGGGCCCTGCTTGTAGAGCTTACATTCTAAAGGGAGGAGGTGGTGGTACAAAAGGTAATAGATGCAGGGAATGATTTGATGGGTGTGCTGTTGTGATTACCATGTACTTAAAAGTGTAAAACAATTTAAATTTGAAAACAGCACAGAATAAGAATATTCCAGTACTGTGTTGTATTGTATAGAGTATTGTATTGTGTACTGTGCAGCTATTTATTCAAAATGGCCACTTTCAAATGTGAATTTAGTATTACACGTGCTTTTATTTAATATAAGCTTTGCTTTAAAAACATTTTACTAGTGTTAGTATAGGATGTTATTAACAGGAAAGGTTAATTAGAATGAAAGTTTAAAGGTCCAGTTTTGTTTATTATACCTAGAATTTTTAGAACCTGAACAGTTCCACTTTGAAAAATTCCAAAATACTAAAAATTTAAGAGAATAAATGACAAAAACTTGATGTATATCTTAAAAATGGTTAATACAAAGACCTCTCCAGGCAACAAAGTATAAACACATTATTATTATTATTATAACATTATGCATTTTTGACTATATGGCATAACCAGAACTAATGCATGCATCCCTGTAAAATACACACATAGTAATATTGTAGATCACAAATATACTTTACTTACTTAGAATCCTAAGTTCTCTTGGCTTGGACAGAAGAAGACCCCCCCCACCCACCCCTGTCTATATCCAAGGTTCTTGTAACTTCCTAGGAAGACACAGAGTAAAAACATAGCATTTTAATGTATGGAAGAATTAATTCCCACCATATTATTTGCAAATGACTTCAGCAACAAGTATTAGATGTTATCGGTGGTGGATGGCCAGTTTTACCCAAGGCAGGAATATGTTTAAAATGCTGAAAGAGTGAGCCTTGGACCACAACCCAGAAGGCTCATATCTCATCTGTAATTCTAACATACTGCTTACTGAAATTGCATACATTTATGTCTTCCAAAATGTTAATTAAAGGTAATTCCTGGAAAAATGGATTGTACAAATACAACCCCTTTATGTTTTCCAAACGTGACACTAGTCTGTGTGACTTTATAAAAGTCCTGACTGTTAACTATTTACACATTTTTAAAATAAATTAAGTTAAAACAAATAATTGAAACTGCAGCATTTTGGAAGTAATGGCATGTGAGTGCCACTTAGTTCTGGAGTACTGTGAGCCGAAGTGCCATTCTTCCCAAAAAGAACTGGCGCTGGACTGAAACTCGGTGACAATGCTGGAGCGTGGAGAAGGTAAGTAGAGATTGACAATCATTTGTTAGTTTTTATTTTTTATTAAAGGAAGGGGGTTTAAAATATATATATATATTTGCCTTCTACTTTAATAAAGAAAGCGACAGATTGTGAAAGTGTATCTAAAGCCATTTTTTGTTTTTCATAGAATGATTTGAATTTTTTTTGTTAGAATGTTTTATTTTTGGATGTTTTCTATTGGAGAGAATTCCTTTCACTTCCTATTCTGGAGATGAAACAGGAAGGTAGAGGAAATCTCTCTAATGTGAAGGGAAATTCCATTCCACACAGTAATCATTGGAGCAGAAATCCCCTTTAGAAGATATTCCCTCATCTTGTGTTTTGGTGATATTTGTAGAATGTACAAATGTCTGTGCCGTTATTTTCTGTCCTGCTGACAGCGGATACCAGAACTAACAGAGGGTAAAATGTCTCAGCAAGGGACAATAAATACCTTGCAGAGGTTCTAATGCTTCCCTATTCTATCCTTAACTAAACAAAGTAGATACACTTTTTTCATTCAAGGAAAACTAAGAATGAACAATAACAGAGCTACTTTTCTGTGTGGTTATATATAGCTTAGACCCTCTCATTCACACCTAAGTGATTTTCTTCTCGAAGCTTGAAGTTCTAAAATGCTCAACAGGACAAATCCCATTCATATGTTTACATCTATGTTTACATCTGAGCATTTTGTTGCCTGTAGTTAAAGGCCTGTTGCTCAAAAAAGTACATGAGCTTCTTTTTTGGCACATTGGTCCCCACAGACGCCAATGGGAACGCTTGAAAACGCACAACATGAGCATTTTATAAACGTTTTGTCGCACATTTTCTGCTCAAACTGCAGCTCTCCACCCTTAATCTCCTCCGCTTATGCTCCCCTAGTGCTCCATTAAGAATCTCCATTAAGAATTTGGGTACCTTCTGTATAAAATATCTTTGACACTTTACAAAGCCCTTGTCATTCCAATCAAAGCTTTATTACTGGTATACTAGCTGGTCTTTAATACATGACACCTGCCATGAAAATATCACAAGTTTGTGGAAAGTCTTATGTTTCAAAAAAATTATTCATTTGTATTTTTTTTTTTCAGAAGTTATAAAGCTCTCTCATACTCCAGTCCAGCTTCGTGTAAGGCTGGGAGAAATGGCTGTATTCACATGCAACCTAACAGCTCTGAACTTTACTCCTAAAGATATTAACTGGTATAGAGAAACAAACAGCACACCATTCATAAAAATCGCAGACTCAAAGGGTACAGAGAATAAAAGACTCAACATCACGGCAGACTGGGGACAGAAAAAGGCTGTGCTCTACATAAAAAATGTAACACTGAATGACAGTGGACAATATAAGTGTCAGCATTTATACGTGGACCAAAATGGGGAAATCTTTAGCAGCAACACATCTGTACTGATTGTAGAAAGTAAGTATATACTGTAGCAAGAGTTGTTAACCTGTTTTTTTTTTTATTATGCCTATATGTTATATTTGCATAACTATTTACATTTGGTAAATTATTTTTCAGCTCTGCCAGATATTGTTTTCAATATAACTTGGTTAATTGGAAAGTTCCACTATGTGATATTTCCCCTTAACATGATCTGTTCTCCACAAGAGGGATTATTGGCTTGGGTTACAATTTTTCAGAATAATGCACTCATGTTTCCTGGAAATATACAGAACAGCTTTAAAGGAGCCTGATTCATAATAGCCAGGCAAACTGGTGCCTTATTGCATTTTTGAACATACCGTTTGGAAATTAAACATGCCACCTAAATGGTTGTCATGAAGCACAATTGCACTTTGTTAATCTCAAACTTCAATAAATCATTTCTGCTTATATCACCGTATAAAAAATATAGAGCTGCATTAATAAAACCCGCTATGACCAAAACGTTCTTTTTTTTATTGTAATGGAAGTTTTAGACCTTCCCCTAACTTATAATGCAAGAACACAAGAATAATGCAAGAAGACATCAGGATAGAAACTTCCTTTTCCACCTGACTATGTAACACACACCAACAGCAACAAAAGCTTGACATGAGTTTTAAACCTTCTGTGCATTACTACACTATTACAGTTCTCATTGCTTTCTCAGAACCCTCAGAGAGATTTTCTGTTATTTCTTGTCCCTGGGACACTCTGGGGGAGATTTACTAAAACTGGAGTACTCGGAATCTGGTGCAGCTGTGCATGGTAGACAATCAGCCTCTAACCTCACCTTTTTTAATTAACCGCTTGCCGCCCGTCATATGACGGCCAGGTGGTGCGGCTCTCATTCTGGGAGGGCATCATATGCCTCCCTCGCCTTCCCGCGCCACCAGTGGCAATCGCGCGCACCTGCCGTGTCACTGGGCACCCGATGCACGTGCCCGCCGGCCGCAATGTCCACCGGGCACCCGCGATTGCCCGGTAACACGGCAGGACCATGGATCTGTGTGTTTGTAAACACACAGATCCACGTCCTGTGAGAGAGGAGAGGAGACCGATGTGTGTTCTCAGTATAGAGCAACACCGATCAGTCTCCTGCCCGTGTGAGTCTCCACCCCCTTCAGTTAGAAACACTCCATAGGAACACAGTTAACCCCTCGATCGCCCCCTAGTGTTAACCCCTTCCCTGCCAGTCACATTTATACAGTAATCAGTGCATTTTTATAGCACAGATCGCTGTATAAATGTGAATGGTCCCAAAAAGTGTCCGATATGTCCGCCAGTCACGATAAAAATTGCAGATCGCCGCCATTACTAGTAAAAAAATAATTAAATAAATAAAAATGCTATAAATCTAGCCCCTATTTTGTAGACGCTATAACTTTTGCGCAAACCAATCAATATACGCTTTTTTGCGATATTTTTAACCAAAAATATGTAGAAGAATAAATATCGGCCTAAACTGAGGAAAAAATTTGTTTAAAAAAAAAAATTTGGATATTTATTATAGCAAAAAGTAAAAAATATTGTGTTTTTTTCAAACTTGTCACTATTCTTTTGTTTATAGCGCAAAAAATAAAAAACGCAGAGGTGATCAAATACCACCAAAAGAAAGCTCTATTTGTGGGGAAAAAATAATAAAAATGTCATTTGGGTACAGTGTTGCATGACCGCGCAATTGTCATTCAAAGTGTGACAGCGCTGAAAGCTGAAAAATGGCTTGAGCAGGAAGGGGGTGAAAGTGAACTGTATTGAGATGGTTAAAGTGGTTGTAAACCCAATTTTTGGAGCCGGAGTCCACGGCCCGAAAGGAAGAGGGGCCATAAGATGGACTCTGCCTACACAAGTGACATCGCTGGTTTCTTTTGCAGGTAAGTGGCACATAATGGGCTAGTATGCGAAGCGATGCATACTAGCCCATTATGCTTTACATTTGCAGCGAGCAAAAGAGGAAGTAAAACCCACTGCAGCAGACTGATGCTGCATCCACCTAGGTAAGTTTAATTCTAAAAAAAAAGAAAAAACCCATACATCTCTTTCAAGATTAGTTATATGTTTAAAAGAGCAGACTAAAGCCTGGTACACACCATGAACTAAAAAAAAAGCTGTCAGCTCCAGTCGAAGCTGCTGTACTGACGATCCGAAATTAGTACAGCGATCTCCCCCCGCTGAGCTGTTGTGTTCTGGGGGGGCGGGGGTGGGGGCACGATCCCCATGTCAGAACACAACAGCTCAGCAGGGGGAGATTGTTGTACTAACGTCAGATTGTTAGTACATCGGCTCCGACTGCTGAGTTGAAAGGAAAAAAAAATCAGTAGTAGTGTGTACCAGGCTGAGAGTGCTAATCGGGAGCCAGCCGGCTATTGGTTTTCCAGCATGCTCATCAGACCGGCTACCATACACACAGCTCCAATGTCAGCTGGTTTTTAATTGAACCAGCCGATGTGGCCTGGCATTCGGCCCGTGTGTACTGGGCTTAATTTCATTTAAGATTTAATGTGTACAAGTAGAATTTGCCAATTTGTGAATAGTAAAGAACTATTTCTGTGATTATGTTGAAATAAATACATATTATTTGTATTTTTAGATCTCCATTATTTGACTACAACAGTGACTGACCAAACTAAGCAGCAAGTATCAGCACAGCATCAATTGATCAACAAAAAGGCTGTCATTGTTACGTCCGTTCTTCTGGTTCTTCTTCTACTACTCCTCAGTGGAATTGTCACTTTTCTAGTGTGGTATAAACAACGTACGTACTGAAAATTTTAAAATTTTACATATTTCATACTGTACATGAACTATTTATGTGGCATAGCATAATGTGGGCAGAGACTTTTGTGTATGCAAACTTAGATGTGGCATATGTAGAAATAACTTTGTGTAGAAGAGAATACAGTGGAACCTCGGATTACGAGCATAATCCGTTCCAGGAGAATGCTCGTAATCCAAAGTACTCGCATATCAAAGCGAGTTTTCCCACTGAAGTCAATGGAAATGAAAATAATTTGTTCCGCATTGACTTCAATGGGATGCAATACCACATGCGGCCAGAGGCGGGGGGGCGCCGGAGAGCCTCGGAAATGGCCAAAAAGGCCCGACGACACTTCGGCGGACCTCGGCAAACCTGGGAAAGATTTCCTACCTGAGATTTGCTGAGGCCAGACGTGCTGTACTCGGGCCTTTCCGTGCATTTCCGAACGTGACGTTCGGCTCTGCTCCGGCGTCCCCCATCTCAGGCCAAAAGCAGTACTGCACACCGCTTTGACCTGAATCGTGCTTGTTTTGCGAGACAACACTCGCAAATTGAGTTACGATTTTTAAAAATACAGTGCTCGTATTGCGAAACGCTCGTTAACCACCTTACTCGCAATCCGAGGTTCCACTGTAGTATAATTCGAATATCATTTTTTTTTTATACTATAGCAGTTTACTAGCAACATGGCTAGCAGATACAGCAACTGCTATCATACACAGTTTAAGGCTGGCCATACATTATACAATAATCTTGTACAATTTTCCTTTAGATTTCCATAAACCATACAATATAAGGTTAAATCTAAACACTTTCAATTTGTATGCAATCAGGTAGGCCCTTGCACTACATAAAGGTAAATCTAAAGGAAATTGAATAAAATTGTATAATGTATTGCCCGCAAGTTTGCATTTCAGGCATTGGTCCTTGGGAACATACTGCCCTAAACCTCCATGCACCTATATGCCCCATCCAGCA
Source organism: Aquarana catesbeiana (assembly GCF_042186555.1). Taxonomy (NCBI): domain Eukaryota; kingdom Metazoa; phylum Chordata; class Amphibia; order Anura; family Ranidae; genus Aquarana; species Aquarana catesbeiana. The sequence continues at coordinate 262,409,434 of NC_133327.1, read as the reverse complement.
GCTTTTTAGGCTCTCATAGAGTTCTACAAGCTACCTAGAGCAGGGCTGGACAGTGCACCTATGCCTTCCGCCCACATCAAAATGCTGGGATTTCATACACAGGGCTAAATGAAAAGTGTGCCTTACTGGAGCCCAGAATGAACTCTAATAATTTATGAATATGTATGTTTTTACCTTCTCTGCACAAATGGTATAGAAAAGAATCGCCCCCTTTAAAATAAGCCTGAAATGAAGACAGACACAATTTTTTTCTTATCCAGCTGTATTTACTTATAACATCCAAGTGAAACGTATAACAACAACGTGTCAGAAAAAAAATCAAAAGCAGAATCATTGAGTTGGAAAAAGGATCACCCCCGTTGTGTCAGTATTTTGTTGAACAACCTTTTGCTTTAACCACTTCCGGACCGCCGCACGCCGATGTACGTCCCTACTTTGGGGACGGATATCGTTGTTATGGCAGCAGCTAGCTGCCATAACCCTGGTATCCCCGTGTTCGGCCTGTGGTCTACTACAAGGTAAAAGTGGTCTCTGTGGTGGATTCGCCGCAAGATCACTTTTATCTATGGCGGGAGAGGGCCCCCCCTCCTGCCACGATCCGGTGCCCTCCGCCGCCTGGGCTGACATGGAGACGAGTGAGGGGAAGATGGCCCCCACCCATCTCCATGACACTTCAGGGCGGAAGCGACGTCATAACGTCACTTCCGCCCATAGCTCTTAAAGGGGCATTTTATTTTTTTAATTTTTTTAAATGACAACATTTTTTTTTATTGCATTTTAGTGTAAATATGAGATCTGAGGTATTTTTGACCCCAGATCTCATATTTAAGAGGTCCTGTCATGCTTCTTTTCTATTACCAGGGATGTTTACATTCCTTGTAATAGGAATAAAAGTGACAGATTTTTTTTTTTTTAAAACAGTGTAAAAATAAAAAGTAAAAGGTAAAATAAATACGAAAAACAAAAAGTTTTTAAACGTGCCCCGTCCCGCCGAGATCGTGTGCAGAAGCGAACGCATACGTGAGTAGCGCCCGCATATGAAAACCACGTATGTGAGGTATCACCGCGATCAGTAGAGCGAGAGCAATAATTCTAGCCCTAGACCTCCTCTGTAGCGCAAAACATGCAACCGGTAGAATTTCTTATATGTCGCCTATGGAGATTTTAAAGGGTAAAAGTTTGTCGCCATTCCACGAGCGGGCGCAATTTTGAAACATGACATGTTGGGTATCAATTTACTCGGCGTAACATTATCTTTCACGGTGTAAAAAAAATTGGGCTAACTTTACTTTTGTCTTATTTTTTAATTAAAAAAAGTGTATTTTTTTTTTTTAAAAGTGCGCTTGTAAGACCGCTGCACAAAAACAGTATGAAGGAAAGTTTTGCAACGACCGCCATTTTATTCTCTAGGATGTTAGAAAAAAAAATGTATAATGTTTGGGGTTTCTAAGTAATTTTCTAGCAAAAAAAAACTGTTTTTAACTTGTAAATACCACATCTAAAAAAGAGGCTGGGTCTTAAAGTGGTTAAAGGAACTGCAGTCTGCTCACATAATTTATAATAAAAACATATTTGCCATTCTGAAGCTTCCCTCCAACCACTTTGCATATTATTTTATATATAATATGATTCCTTGCCAAATGTGCTGCATCACTCTTCCTCCACTAAGTCTGGCTGCAACCATTTTAACTGTGGGCAGCTGAAGCTGCTGCCTGTTCACTTTCTGGATTTACAAAGACACACAGAGGCACACCTCCAGCTCTGCAGCCCTGCAGCTCTCAGTGGCCCTCTTATGACTCATTTCCCCTCCCTTCCTGGCAAACTCTCATGAGAGTGAGAGAGAGAGCTGTGCATGGTGTTATAAGCCTAGGCTTTTTTCCAGACAAGAAACAGGAAGTGGGCTGTATAAGGTATTTACTGACAGAAAAAATGTTTTACTATCCAAAGTTAAAACAACAAGGGCAGAGGATTTAATAGATGGAAAGTTGAAAAAATGACTGAAGGTCCGCTTTAATTACAGCCTTTAGTATGTTGGGATATGTTTCTACTAACTTTGCACATTTAGATTTTGCAATATTTGCCCACTCTTCTTTGCAGGACTGCTCAAGTTTAGTTAAATAATAATAGTGACCGTTTGTGGGCTGCAGTCTTCAAGTCATTTCACAGATTTTTTATGGGGTTTAAGTCTGGGCTCTGACTAGGCCATGCAAGGACATTCACCATTTCCTCCTTCAACCACTGTGGGGGTCAATTTTGCTGTTATTGCTTATTTAAAATTGCTACGTAGCAAGGTTTTGTAAGTAGATAAGAACTGCTTTTCTACAAGTTTCTGTAGTTACTTCCACATTCCCAGGCCTAGGCCAGAATAACATTGCCAGTACTGCTCACA